>NC_134500.1:12773674-12857043 GCF_040206685.1 Ascaphus truei
GGCGCACTTTGCGTCCCGGAATGATTAATGCTGCCGGGTCCCGTGCAGAAGCATGGAGCCCGGCAGAGTTCATCCTCCTGGGCCGCTCCGGAGCAGGGACACCGGAGCAGGGACAGTCACGGCACCGAGGACAGCAAGTCTGGAAGTAGGCTGAGCTGCTTTTAAATGGAGCAAAGCCTGGCTGTATCTTCCCCGTGTGCGCGAGAGCTCTGTACGCTCTATTAAACCTCAGCAACGCCTATATTGGCCCATTTAAAGGCTTCACAGCTTGTGGCAAATCTTTGTTTCCGAGACAAATACGGCTGCAACAACTAATAAAAGCTGTCGCCCCCTAGCAGCCAAGCCCAAGTACTACATGGGAGTATAACCCAGATTTAGACCGTGGGCCCTTCAATGCATTGCAGATCAGTAAAGGTCAGCAAACTAATGAGATGCATGCTTCTGTAAAAATGTTCTGTTAAGTTCACACACACACACACACACACACACACACACACACACGCGTGGCATCATTTTAACTTCCGTGCTGCCACACAGAGAGCGCACACCTCATTAAACACACTGGCTAAGGAACTGACACGTGTGTTCAATGTCATGGCAACACTTCTATAGATTGTGAAGTGAATGCAAATAAATATATATATATATTTATATTTTTGGGGTGAAAAGTCATAGTGCAGAGATTAAGATTCAGCAACAGCCTGTAATTCCACGCGTTTTTTGCAACAGAAACGTGACCGTGTGAACAAGGATTTTATTTTAACTTCTTTATTATATATTTATTTATAAAAAATGTTTTACCAGGAAGTAATACATTGAGAGTTACCGCTCGTTTTCACGTATGTCCTCGGCATAGAGTTAAAACAAATAATACATGGTTACAAATACATAGTTACATAAGTGAACAGGGTTATACATTATATACAAGATATAACATGCACAGTTAAAGATAATATATATTATAGACGTATGTAACAGTTACAGACCAGATTAAAATGTGAGACAGCTTTAGCTTTGAAAGAACTTAGACTGGTGGCGGCTGTGTGGGTCTCTGGTAGACTGTTCTAGTTTTGGGGTGCACGGTAAGAGAAGGAGGAGGAGCGGCCGGATACTTTGCGTAATCTTGGGACCATGAACATTCTTTTGGAGTCAGATCTCAGATGATAAGTGCTGCGTGTGGTAGGGGTGAGGAGCTTGCTCAGATCTACTTGCCATTGCTACCTCCCACTGTCTTCTTAATGTATTACTTCTAATTTGCAAATGAAAAAAACAAAAACCCTGTCTGTATCTGGGTGAGAAAAATGCTCTGTTGTCATTGTTTTCATTATTATTTCTCTTTGGAAATCATACAATGTAGGTCATTAGGCAGCGGAAGAGACCTAAATTACAAACAGATCTGAAGTGGTACATCATGAAAAGAAGAGAGAAATGCCATTTAAAAAAACAAGTCCTTGTTTAAGAGTGATATCATTAAAAAATGATTTTTTTTTTTTTTTGGTAGTTGATAGCACTAATTAAAGAAAAAAATAATATCTATCTAAATGTCTCCATTAGAAAGACACAATGAGGGTGACCCCGTATCTCCTGAAGTGGTGGTCGAAACAGTTTTCCGGCTGAAAAATCCCTATAAATTTCAACTGTGATTTTCGGCCTCTTCCGCAGATACGGAATCAGGCCCCAATGGATGTTACAAGAAAACATGTTGTTTATTTTCTCCCTCAAAAAAATGAGTCGTTTTCTATTTTCATTCAAGACTGATTAATTGTTATCTTATCTGATAATTATTTTCCTCTATCTCTTTGGTTCATGATGACGGCGTAAATTTGTGTGAAAAACACTACAATGGTAGAAAAATGTCTGATCAAGAAAGATGTTGGGTAAAGCTCTTAAAAACACTAGAAAACCTTTAATTACTATGGAGACATTCACAGGGTTTGCAAATTATTTTAAAATATATACAGCTCAACCCCGTTATAGCGCGATCCGCTACAACGCGAATCCGCTAATAACGCGGTCTGAGCATGGCTCCCGATTTGGACCCCAGGCACCGCGTTATAACAGGGTTCAGCTGTATATATTTTTTTTACTTAGAGGTGTCAGTCACGTAGACTTAACTTCTTAAACATGACACCGCCATCCATTCACGTAGGCACTAGAAGAGACTGGTCTTTGAGGGCTACTTACAGTAATCTCCCCTTGGTCGCATGCAAAATAATGTCTCTGTATTGGGGGCGGCTTTTCATGGTAGGTTGTGACATGTACTTTAGGAATCTGGCCGCGGGACGCCATCTTCAACTCGGGCGTCGAGTGTGAACGGGACAGATGACGAGAAAGCTTGCCACGGTGGCCCTCCTGACTCTGAGCTCAAGAGTGAGAATGATAAACTGAAAACTGCCCTAGCACAAAGGTAATTCCTTTTTATTTTGGAATCTATCAAACCGCTTTGCTAATGTCTTCTTTTCAGCCTGCCATGGTTACTAAGTATTGTTTAACCCCGTCCCTGCCTTTTTAACTTGTTGATTAATGACTTTGAGGTTGGCATAGAGCTCAAAGTCACCATCTTTGCTCATGACACTCAATTACAGAAGGTAGTAAAATCAGTGATGTCATTTCTCTGCAGAAGAACATGGATACATTGGAAATCTGAGGTAAATGGCAGACGAGTTTCAATATAGATAAATGCATTTGGGAAATAAGAATAACCAGGCTATTTACAAATTAAATGGCACAAAATTAGGTCAATCCTTGATGGAGAAGGATTTAGGTGTGTAGACCACAGACTTGGCAATAGTGCCCAATGTCAGGCAGTAGCGGCAAAGGCAAATAAGATTTTATCTTGCATAAAACAGAGTATGGAAAAGGGCATTATTACTGTATACAGGCACACCCCGGTTTAAGGACACTCACTTTAAGTACACTCGCGAGTAAGTACATGTCGCCCAATAGGCAAACGGCAGCTCGCGCATGCACCTGTCAGCACGTCCTGAACAGCAATACCCTACCTGTACCGAAGCTGTGCGCAAGCGGGGAGACTATAGAGCCTGTTACAAATGCGTTATTTACATCAGTTATGCACATATATGACGATTGCCGTACAGTACATGCATCAATAAGTGGGGGAAAAGGGAGTGCTTCACTTTAAGTACATTTTCACTTTACATACATGCTCTGGACCCATTGCGTACGTTAATGCGGGGTATGCCTGTACATCATTATTAAAACCATATCTTTAATATGGAGTACAGATGTGGGCGCCACTCCATAAAAAATACATGATAGAACTACAAAAAGTGCAGAGAAGAGCCACCAAATTAATAAAGGTGGTTGGAAATGTGACTTTTATGAAGAAAGACTAGCTAAATTAGTTTTGTTTACATTACAAAAAAGGCGTATCATAACTTTACAAATCTATTCAGGGTTGTTACAAAGAACTTTCAAAAGAACGATGCATCACAAGGACAGTGCAAGGGTCACCCCTTACGGTTGGAGGAAAGGAGATTTTACCAGCAACAAAGGAAAGGGTTAATTACAGTAAGGGCAGTTAAAATTCATTACCCATGGAGACTATGGTGGCAGGTACAATAGATCTCTTAAAAAAAAAGGTTGGACCTCTTTTTAGAAAGGAAAGGTACACAGGGATATACCAAATAAGTAAACATGGAGAAGGATGTTGATCCAGGGAGAAATCTGAGTTGCCATTACTGGAGTCCGGAAGGAATGTATTTTTCTCCTTATTGGATGTTGATTCACTGGTTTTTTTAATTTATTTTTTATCTTCCTCTGGATCAGTATACCGGTTGAACTCGATGGACATATGTCTTTTCAACTTCATCAACTATGTCACTTATTGAGGACAAGTGTAATCGCCTTGTAACATTGGGCAGTCACTTTATCTTCCAGTGCCTTCAGCCCCAACATTAGCTAGTAGACTCTGTAGGGCGAGGACTTGAGCTGCTTTGCAATGCAGTTTGGTAGTAACCTTGAAACATACCTGCAACTAATACTAAAGAGGGTCACCCAGAACTGGTATTGGTTCTCAAATTGGGTTCTTCATCTTCAAAACCCCGGTGCCTTGGCTGCCAGAATACGTCTCCCATTATATCATGATTTATCTGGTATATGTGCGGAGAACGACTGCAGCGGACACCCATAGCGGACTGTAGAAAGACGACAGTCATGGTCGACAGCTACAATTATTGGAAGAAGGATCCAGTGATGTTTTTTGTGGGTCACTCAGACGGTTGGTAATGCTTGTGTAACGATACACAACACTACTGTATATTGTAAGACGTTAATGTTCCGGTGAGATGCCATACAAGAACTGCACCTTTAAGTTAGCACTATTTTGTAGGGTGATCTGTATGTCACACTAAATCAATTCTCTGAGCTCAGTGTGCATATAAATAGAAATGTGATTTATCTTATGTGCAGCCTTCAGCTAATGTCACTTTGATTTGGGCGCGAATCAGTTGCCAGTTATCCTAAAGGAATAAGTCGCTAAGGCTTATCCTGCGGGCAATCGGAAGAGCAGAATTTCACTGGAAAGTCTCAGTAGATTAAAATGGCATTACATGCTGCTCACACACGAGTTCTTGGCAAAGGAATAACGGAGACACCGTAAGGAGACATTTTATCAGCAGCTCTGTGAAACCATTGTCATCAGACAGCATTGCGTTGTACTCTAGAAAAGGCATTAAATCTCTGACCTAATATAAGCAGGAAATCCATTAAAATGTTGGAGGACAGTGGATTCCCATTGATCCTTTTTGAAATCGTTACCCCTAGAAGATCATTTGCTGTATAACCCAAGCCATGCAACTGGTTACATATACAGCGCCTGTATCCACTTGTTCTTGCCCATATTGCATTATTACTTCTATGATCTGCCTTGTTTGTTTTCTGTAGTCTATTGTTGGTATATTCAGATACTCCCTAAATCATTAATTATCCCTCTTGCTTTTATTTTTCCAGCAAGATTCCTTCTTGATTACAAAAAAAAAACAAAAAACACCCTTGTGTATGTAACACTGTTGATGTTTCAATCACAGATGAAAAATTATTACATCAAATTCCCCATTTGATGTACTCATTTTTCATGATTGATTGTTGATATTTCAGTGTTACATACGCAAGGGCTTACATGCAGCAGTAGGTTACAACAGAGGGGGAAGTGATCAGGCCTTTGGAAATGACCATGCCACAATGTATAATGGTATCACGTATACACAAACGTCCATGTCCTCTTCAGAAACAATATACGTTAATGGCCTCATCACGGAGACCATTGCCAGTTGTTGCCTGTCCATCTTCTTGAGCAACTGGCCGTTATTCTGTACATTTTGAACATTTTGGTGGCAGAACGTCTAGTGGCGTATTATTTTGTAAACTGCAATAGTGCCAATCTAGCACGATTTTGCACAGAAAATCCCATTGAAATCATTGGAGCTGTCTGTGCTGGATCAGCACCATTGCAGTTTACAGTATAAGCACCACTGTCCTCTAGACTTTCTGTCCAACTTATGTTCAACAGTAGAGTCCTTTACATAATAATATGTTCCCATGATTTCGGGGGCAGGAAGTGCAAACGTTGCCTAGAGTTAAAATGAGCATGAAGTACAAATCTTTATAAAGTTAAGTGGGGAGCTGTAAACCTTAAATTAATGGTCTAAAATCTCCTATTCACTCAACATTTGTACCGTGTGCTATACATGGGAAGGCAGAGAAGCTGTTTCGAAGGCTAGAGCTTTGACCATGTAGATATACTTGTATTGTCTCCATGAATCCCAAAGTCGTATCTCCTTTTTGTAAAACCCGTATATACGGATTCGTGGGTTTTCAGCTCTTCCAATGTAAAGAAATGGGAGACTGAACTGGAAACGCTGAGAGAGAGCAATGACCGGCTGTCGTCGGCACTCCAGGACTCCATTGCCACCGTAGAACAATGGAAGAAACAATTTCTAGCCTGCAAAGAGCAGAATGATCAACTCAGGAACAAGGTAAACGAGCCAATTATTTTCTAAGCGCGCATGCATAGCGCGCATGCGTAACGGGACTGTATATACCACTCAGAATATTGGCTTTAGACAAATTAGTACGGCCAACAAAAGTAAGGTAGATGTCATACCTTTTTAATAGCCAAGTCGTGGTTAAAAATAGTGCGAGCTTACACGACCAGAAAGGTCCATAAATCTGCTTGAAGAAGGGGCCATTGAGATCCCTAAATCTTGCAATCTCTTTAACCACGAGTTGGTTACCTTTTTGGTTGCCTATGGTATGGGCTGGCACTCTGACACGTTTTCGGAAGTATGTTACAATTTTAGCAAAAGGTTGGAAGGGGTTCTCAAGACCTTTCAGCGGTTCAGGTTTTCAGAGTATCCCTGCTTCAGCACAATCGGCTCAATCAGAGGCTCAATCAAAGACTGAGCCTCTGATTGAGCCACCTGTGCTGAAGCTGGGACTGATTGAGCCACCTGTGCTGAAGCTGGGACTGATTGAGCCACCTGTGCTGCAGCTGGGATATCCTTAAAACCTGACCTGTTGGGTGGGGGGGGGAGGAGGAGGGGGCTCGAGGACTAGAGTCGAGATCCTTTGTATATTATCATATACACTGTATATATTTTTCAACCTAGACTATGTAACTATGACCTCAAACTTTAAGTGCCTCTTCAATCTTCACTGCCAGCTGCTCCAATTTACTAACAGATTCCATTCTTTTCGGAATATACATTGGAAAGTCATTTTATATAAATATTTCATCCACGATTCATTTTGTTCCCTGCTTGGAAATAAAGAAGGGCCACTTGTATTTACATCTAAATAAAAATCCATTAAAGAACCTGCTTTTCCGGATCCTAAAATGAATTAAAAAAACTGGATTAACGCCTTGTGTGATGTTTCGGTGAGGTTGAAGTTGTATTATTTGAATGCGGTGGGGACACTTTGGGTAACACCCATTCTTCTTATTCATTTAATTGTTGGACTTTTCATTTTGTCTTTATTGCACCAAAGAGCGGCATGTCTCATTCTCGCATCCCTTTTCCACGTGGTTTAGTAATATACAGTAATCTGAAACCGGTTCAGCGCTGACAAAGCCGCTCATATGCATCATAACTTGTAGAATTTTACCCCACGACATTCGGCAGGAAATTAAACGGTGATCTCTAAAGTTGAAAAAGTAACAGATGGTTATATTGTTAGAAATTAAATGGTTTGTGCTACTGATTGCAGTTATATTGTAGCCATATTACTTCTATACTAACTCGTAGTTAAAAATAGTGCAAGCATTCAGGACCACAAAGGTCCCTTGAACAGGGACCTTTTTGAGGTCCCACAAAAAGTATCCCGTCTACCCTACTTTTGTTGGTCTATACCAGTGTTTTTTAACAGGGGTTTCTAGGCGCCGTTGAGTTTCCCGGATATCCCTAAAGGGTTCCCTGCAATTTTCATGTCATTTGAGAATTGTTCCAACTACAGAAGAATTTACAATGCATCTGATCTCAGACGCGCTATTAGAGAGGGTTGGGGTTCCTTACAATGCATCTGATCTCAGGCACGCTATTAGAGAGGGTTGGGGTTCCTTGCAATGCATCTGCTCTCAGACACGCTATTAGAGAGGTTTGGGGTTCCTTACAATGCATCTGATCTCAGACGCGTTATTAGAGAGGGTTGGGGTTCCAATACAATCCATCTGCTCTCAGACACTATTAGAGAGGGTTGGGGGTTTCACAGAAACTCACAATATAATTATAGGGTTCCTTAACCAAAAAAATGTTGAACACCACTGTTCTATTCTACTGCCTAAGGCCTGGGACACAGTACAGCAGGCCGTGCTGAGCCGCGCTGAGCAGATGCACTTACCCCCTGCATCTGTGATCAGCGTGGCTTTAGCAGCCGCTTCCGCACACGTGCGGAGGCTCAGAAATTTTGAGGAGACAGGCTTGTTTGAATTTCGGCGCGGAGGAGCGGACGTGACCGAAACAGCTAATGGGAGCGAGGGACTAGCCCCGCCTTTGTCACGCCTCCGCTCCGCCTTCGCCCCGCCCCCAAAGCACGCTCACTGCCTCGTCTGCCAGGACGCAAAAAAGCTCCTGCTTGAGCAGGCGAGGCAGAGCAGGAGCGCGGATCAGCGCGGCCCGAGGCCTAACACGGTACCATCCTCTACTTGAGTTATATTGTAGTGTAGAAGATTTAGCAGCACATTCTATATACATGATCATACCTGCATAGTATCTCTTCTGCGGTGCAGTAAAAAAGCTGAAAATAACATCAATTGAATCCCAAACGTTTTTAAGTATATGTCGATGTAAACTGGCAATAAATTATACAGTGTACTTGAATATCTGAAGACCTTTTAAAAACGAGATCTGTGAGGTCTCCAACTCGTGCGCCAGCTGCATCGACCGTATGCCATTTCGTATCATTGCACCAACATTGCTTGTGACTGACAGCCAAAGCCATTGGTTTCTTTTCAAGATCAAAGACCTGGAAGCACAATGTGATGAAATTGATAAAGAAAGAGGGAGGAATGAAGCTCTCAGCAAGAGATTACGGGAGCTGGAAACTCAAGTTCAGGACAAAGACCTAGTAAGTTCGAACGGACATTCTTTAATCACCTAAAACACTCCTTGATTGTCTACATTTATTTACAGGCCTCCGAATATCAAGGAGACCCCTGGTTATGTCTGCCATCTGAAGTGGGCACAATGGTCCACTTGCCATCTCGGGGTGCTTTTTGCAGGCTTTGCGAGGCAAGGTTTAGTTTTGTTTCTGCTGTTGCTCTGTGTACCGCACATTGACAATGTTATAGAATGCATGTATTATTCATGTTTTTAAAACCCTCTGGAGATTCCATACAAAGTAACACAATGTAAATGCCTGTGCTTCCAAAACTGTCTGACGGGAAGGAAAAATGCCAAGAACAACATAGAAAATAATTGCATGGTTCAGAAATGTGTCATTTGGGTGACTGACAAAGCACAGTTGTACTGCAATAATTGGTCCAATGTCACACTCCTAATTTTCATTCCATATCAACAGTTCTCCACTTACACTACTCGCCTGTTTTTCTTCAAAGGCGCTTGCAGACTAGTCCCAAAATGCCATGATTTCCAACCGTAATTCAATGCAGCTTTTAATATTCAATTGTCAGAGCAGGGTTTTTTTTTTCTTATTGATTTCCTTGAAATGCACCAACTCCCATGTGTAAAAAAAATATATAAAGTCTGCCCTTTAAACACAGGACACCTGAATACAACACAGCATATTTTAAATCGTTTACACTTCTTACAGTTACCGTACCTGATTTTTTTTTAAAAGCCACGCGCGCAAGAAAATACTACATGAGTTGGTATCATTTGTGCAATTTTAACAGACCGTTCGTATCTGCTTTGGTTTGTTTTTTGTAGGTATTTGTGGTAAGCGAATAACTGCTGTGAACATTGATTTTTGTGCAGACAGTAAAGGTTTCTAGTTCTATGCACCCTTGTCTCTCGGCATACAATATGTTGAATGTTTCTGACGATACTGAATGGAAATGTTTGCAGAGACACAGAGATCTGTAGGGTATTGGTTGCCAATCTTTGCCAGGCAATGGTAGTCATTATGATGAGGACAATACACTTCAGTAGTTAGGAACCCGCTACATCCCCTAACTTGCACAAATGTACATTGCCTTCAAATGCCCAGTCCTTTCCTATTCCATCCCAAACCTAAACACAAGACAAGCTGTGGATGAGTAATTTCACCAAATATCCGTTTATCAACCTAACGTTGGTCTACGTAAGCCCTGTATGCCTGGAAGTATGTGGGAAGTGTTTTCAACTGGTCAATGAAAAATCCGGGAATTGTGGTTTGTATTTTCTTTAGTTATTTGGTGTTCTATCAGGATGTTCTCCCTGCATCCCACGATTGTCCGCTGATCCTCTTTCTCTCACAATGTCCTGCCTCTACATACTGGTACAAGACTGGTTGTGTGGACAGGAATCGGGCCATTTTGTAAGGTTGATATCAGTCACGAGTGTAGAGCAGCGGCGGGCAACAAGATATACCTCAAGGGCCACAGGCACGGACCTCCAGCCACTACAAGGGTCTCGCACCATCTATTGCCATATAACTCCTCCTATTGCTCCATATAACATCTGTGTGTTGATCTTTTACTGTCCGGCCCAACGTTTTCTCTCACCGGTCTCCCCTCACTTTTCAGTCTCCGTTATTCGCCGTTTCTAGCTCCGCCCCTGTGTGCTCCCGCCACAGGATGAAAATTGGAAGGGAGCGGGGAGAGAGGAGGTTGGGGCCCGCAGGGGAAGCCCCTGCAGGCCACACTGTGGGCACCTGTTGCTGAGCAGTGTCATGTAGGCCGCTCCTGGAAGCGTGTCCACCTGTCCCCAGCCTTCTCTGTTACAAAGTAACTGCAGCATCTATACACACATTGATATACATGTAATATTTTATCTGTTTTTCATTGTGTCCTTTAGAACAGGGGAGCGCAAACTTTCTGAAGAGTGCGTGGCCTCTGTAACAGCCGCGCCCCCCCAAAACATGCCCCCCCCCAGTTTGCGCACCCGTGCTTTAGAATGCGCTAAAAATGAGCGCAATTAAAATGTGAGGCGTTCACAAAATGGAAGAATACATTCTACTCACTAATTAAAGTTGCAATATCTCCTGCTTCATTTTCGATCAACACATATAAGCATTTTCTCACCCGAATTACTCCATCTCCTAGGTGTATATTTTGAAGTACACGCTCCCGATGCTGATGAATACTATAACTGGAAATGGAAAGAAAGCACACTAGCATTAAAAAATAAAACGGGCTCCTTTTAAGTGATTTGGAGTAGAAATTCTAAGAGAATATTTTGTACGGAAAAAAAAAAAATGTTTTGCGATTTATTTATATTTCAGATGTAATTCTTGCCTGTTTAATGCCTATTGCTTTACATTGATATGCTTTAAAGTGCACTCTGCATGAATCTTTAAATTGATTTATTTTCCCCCGATAAAATTAGCTGCTGTGTAGACACTTTGTGTGGGCTGGGTACAGTGTAGCAAAGAATATGCTAGCAGCACGCATTGGAAAAATGGAAATCCTGTCATATTTAATTGGCGTTACAGGAAGCAGCAGTCGGTGAAACACTGGGAATCAGCCAAAGGGATCTCCCACTGGTGTGGTAATGAACATGAAGGTTTGCAACGCAGAGCATGCTTATGGAGGATAAAGGGAGTTGTCCCTTGTATTAAAAACTCCGATGTTAAGCAGGAATTGTGCTATGCATGTGTTTCAGAGATGTCAATCTCCAGGAACGTAAATGTGTGACATTTTAGACCAAAATATGGTATTTTAGCGGAAAAGCTGAACTTTTTATCCGTGTGACTGCATCGAAGTCTATAAGTGATGCTAAAAATCATTGAGCGCTGACAATCTCCGGTGTTTCTTGGTGTAGCTTATCAACAGTGCTGGCGTTCACAGCAAGCGGAGACCTCTTTCTTCTGGGGGCCCCAAGGGGGCTCAGTATATGTGAAGTACAATGTCTCCATTCAAATGGTGTTCTGTTCTCTACACAGGAATTAGAAGACCTCAGGAAACAAAGTCAAGTCATCCCCCAGCTGATGTCAGAGTGCGAATCCGTGAATGAGAAACTCCAGGTATTACCAAGAGACATCCAGAATACCAAGTCATAACGAGGCTCGCCACCATTCCATCGTGAAGAGTTTGGTGCCTGCCAGTTTAAAATAGCCAGGGTAACGCTATGCAGAAGGCGATTGTAACACGATACCTCTGGTTATTTGAGGAGGAACGTTCTTTCTTGGGATCAGTTGCAGGCATGGGCTCTGACTCCAGTCTACTATATCAAGCTGACTCTGGCCTTGATACTTGCTGCTGATGTGTCAACTGTAATGAGTAACCAACCACTTCTGGGCTGTGCTATGAAAGGGTGACTGGGGATTATTGTCAAAGTTTCAAGGAGCAGTTCCTTCTAGTCATTTACCCCTTTAATGCAGGGAGAAATGTCTCAATAGACCAGAGGTAAATGAGAATTGTCACATGTTGGACCTGCAAACAGGACATGCCTTGGTGTGGCTGCAGGCTTCTAACGCGCTCGCCAAAGAGTTTAACTAAATGGCCCTTATGAGAAGACGAACAAATAAGTATTTAACGATATATTTTTTTTATCATATTGGATATAGCATTGGGAATTTTTTTGTCTTTTGTTGTATATTTTGCTCCTTCTCCGGAAACAATAATTTTCTCAACATTCTTGTACCTGAATAAGATTCCCAAACACCCTCCTATCTCGGAAGCCGATTACGACCTCATCGAACTAGCTACAGATGCTATACTTTAGCATCTGATACTTAATCATTAATGGACCCCTTCAATAACTCTTTTGCTGCAGAAAAGGGGGCTTTTTGGTTCATAAATAAATAGGGTTACTGGGACATCTGATTGGGATAACAGGGTGTCTCATTTAAGGGATTGTTGAGAGGGAGTAAAGCAGACCCCTGTCTCACCCTGTTCTCGCAGGTAAGATATTCCACAAACCCTAATTAAGATCCTGGGTTGAAAACAGGACATGAAGTGTGTGTATAAACTTAGAAACTAATAGGTGTACTTTGTGGAATTTTCCCATTAGACTTATTTGCTTATTATAGTACAAACAGTTGAGTGCATGTAATTGAGGTCTTTGATTCCATCCCTCTTTGGAGAGAGCGATTCTTTTTGTGAGATTAGATATATAGAGAGATATAGGCTACAGTAAATAAAAATCCCACTTGTGGTGCATTTGTATGTCCGACAGCTCTGCAACACTCTTTCCCCATTATCGCCAAGCACCGTACTTCCACCGCAGCCAGGAATTCTGGGTAATGACATGCATGTTAGCACTCAGTGTATCACTCCTCTCTCTCTCTCTCTCTCTGCAGTGGAACATTCTAGAGCTCCTTAGGTAGATGCGTTGAAGACCCAATCATTATATTCATGACCGCTTTTCAGAGCCATTCAGGTGGATCCTTGCCTAAAAGTTCTGCATTCACTTGTCCTGTGTAATAGGCCCTATGCACTTAGCCATCAGGAGGCAGCCATCTTTGATCTGTGGTGTACTGTAGGTTAAAGTACTGTCAGCGTTCTTGAACTCCATTTTGATGCATTACTGTTCTCCCAGGCTCCTAATTCTAATCGAACATCTTAAACCTCAATCAGATATAGAACTAGCCCTCTACAAAATTAATCATAGATTCAAACAATTAGAGCTCATTGTGTAAATATACATAGTTTAACTTTGACTTTTTTAAGGTTGTATAAAAACAGGAATTGGCATACAACCTGCCTCTAATGATACATTCTAAACTTTAACTATCATTCTTCATCATCTGTTTCTTGCATTGCTATAAATATCCTTGTTTTAATATCAGTTTGCATACTTGGACACCTTTTTTTTGCTTCTAGACGATTGCTCACATAGCATTTAATTCTAACCTTGGGATAAAATAGCTCTGCAACCATTTTATTATTTTCCAAAGATGAAAATATAAATTAGTGTTTTTTTTTTTTTTAAGTGACTTTCCCCTTTTAAAGCTTATTATTCCCATTTCTCAATCAACATGAAATAGATCTTTTGAAAGGATACCGTGAGACTGAAGGAAAGTGAAATGGAGGTCAGCATAGAGAGTAGGCAGGGTGTGACTCAGATGTGATAAGCACAGAAACTGTAGGATCATTATTAGGCCCACACTTTAATGAAAGCACAAAAGAGGGCAAAAATGAACTGCCCCAGACCTTCACTGGGGTTTCATTTAGTGATAAACCATCGTGTTGAAATACAAGTTCAATTATCTTCTGGTGGGCGCTGGGCTGCCACCACTGGAGGGGAGTTAAAGCTTTCAGGCCCCTGAACCTCATCCCTTCTATTTGAGCTAGTTCTGATAAATCCTTAACCTCAAAATGAACCCATTGTCCTGGGGCGGCAGCTATAATTGGACTGGGCCAATTGTGCAAATGTTTGACTTTGAGCTTCATGTATTAGAGGTCACCTACAAAAGAAGCAGTTGGGAGACCTTGTCTATGTTTACCCTGTTGGGGGTGATTCAGTTTAGAAATGTATATTTATCCAGAGAGGAAAGAATGGACATGGCATCCAGAGACCAGTGCGACAGGGTATTTTCAAGGTATATGCGTATATAAAGGCCAATGTGCGCAGTCGAATTATTTTGTTACTTAGGGGTAGTTTAAGTAGTTCACAGTCCACCTGATTTTATATATATATATAAAAATATATATATATAAATATATACAAATATACACAGAAAGATTTTACCAGATATGGGATAAGCATCAGTGGATAACCTGTTTTCAGTGTGCCAACTGCTTTCTATTTTTTTTTATATATATATATATTATTTTTTTTCAATATCAATCATATGAAAGTGTTCACACTCAGGAATTAGTGGAGACCCCGGCTGGGGCTTACTCCAAGTGGGATTTATGGATAAGGATAGATATAGCCAGTGAAGCTGCTCTAACCTGTTCCCCACCACACTTATAGGAGATAAACACTTAAAGTGTGTAAAGCAATAATAACACTGATCAGTGTATATTTAGAACATAACCCCCAGTATGGGTAGTACTCACTCCGTAGGTTCTTGGCTCCATGGCGTGCAGTAGTATTATAGTCCCGAGATGAGAGGAGCGGTGCACAGGTAAAGACCTTTACCCATATGCTGTGCACCACTTCTCTCATCTTGGGGACTATTCTATATTTATCCATATATTGTCTGTTTTTCTTTTTGTAGAGTAGCACCAAACCCTGGCTAGATGGCACGGTGGGATGGCGATATTTTTGCGTGGCAAGTTTGTAGGGTCTGCATTATGCAAGTTGGCTTTGGTGACTTAGATTAACATTCGAGTTCCGTGGTTTACATGTTGTTAAAGATATTGTTTTATCCGGCGTGTGACAGATTTACCATATGGATACAGATGCATAGCAGGGGGTTTACTGGGTGCAATTACTGGCTTGCTAAAGTAATGACAAGCTTATCTGTCAGGGGAGATCTGCCTAGAACAAGAACGTGTATTAAGTGAAACGCTGAGAAATTGTTTACAGCATGCTACGATACAGTCTACTTAATTGTCTTTCTCAAATAAATTGGCACAGGTCTTGCTGCTGACATCAGCATGGAATCAAGACACATTCTCACGAGTGCTGTTCCCTGGTGTAGCTCTTTCAGGGTGTTGTGATGCAATGTAAATGACATGCATTTTGTTTTTTTGGATTGGTTCAGCAGCACATACAGTAGGGGTGCAGGGCGTTGCAGGCAGCTAGGGGCTCACCATTAGGCAGCCGTTGTTTCCGATTTTTAAATATACTTCCTGAATACCTTTTATAAAATAGGTCTTCAACCTGAAAGTGGCTCTTAGCCACGGCTGTCTGGGCCCTGAGGTAGGCTTTTAAGGCGAGGGGTTTTCGGGGATACATTACCTGCAGTGGATAAATGGGTGCTGCTGTAATTGTTCTTGACTGTCAACAGCACATTAAAAAAAAGGCAAGATTCACTATAGAGATCAAAAATGTAATCCTGCCAAAGATCAAAGTGAACCAATGGCATTAATTGGTTTGATGGGATACATTTTGGAAACGAATGCATTTAAAAAATAAAATCAATCATTTTGGAAACACAAGGTTATTGTTGATCTGTTGTTGCATCAACCCATTAATAATGTTGTAGGGACCCCTGCCTCCACAAATCTATTAACATTCTCCAGATAACAGGCAGGTCACCTTCCCCATAATTCCCAAGGAGAGGCAGGAGGAAAACATAGCACTTTTAAACTATTTATTTCTCATTGGATTCGTGTCAATTTATACCTCTGAGTCCTCTAACTCCCTTTTCAACTGGCACTACAACGTCAACTTCCAACTGTCCTCCGCAGAACCCTGCGCTGGCAGCTCCTCCCCCTGCACTGGCAGCTCCTCCCCCGCACTGGAAGCTCCTCCCCCTGCGCTGGCAGCTCCTCCGAGGGTTCCATGAACAGCAGCTCGGCCCTTGCAAAGTCCAGGGCAATACAATGTCATCGGATTTACACACCTCCTCTGTCCGAGGGCATTTCATTTGGAGTAGCCAAGCAAAAAGGAAGTTAATACAACTAAAGCAACTTTATCTACAATGTTTAAAGACTAACTATTTGCAAAAATAATTTAAAAAAAAAAAATATATATATTTTTACTTCTGGCCTAGATTTACCGTTGGGATTCTGTCAAAGCCATTAGTTCGATTTGGATCAATATCGGCAAAGTGTTTGTACAAATTACATCTCTACCACCTTTGCGATGCGTCACAAGCCCACCTGGCAGCGAGGTAAAGTCATTTTATTGTGGTCCAATTCATGATTTTTCTTTTTTCTTGCAGGTCGCGGAGGCCCGAAACCAAGACCTGGAAGATAAAGTGCGGACGCTAAGGCAGGACCTGGAACAAAGCAAGCACCGGCAGGGTCACCTGAAACTGGAACTGAAACATTTTCTGAACATACTGGACGGGAAGATCGATGACTTGCACGAATTCCGGCAAGGACTCTCCAAATTACACATTGATAACTAGGACGTGCCGGATTTGTCTCTGGGATCTGCGCAGGGGCGACCTCCTGGGGGCAGAGGGCTAGCGGATGCGGTGTTCAATAGGATGGCTATGATGCGCCTCTCTACCCCCCATTTGGCAACCAATAGGTGCCTAACAACTCAAAGCCATTTGCTACATTATTATTTTTTTTAGGAACTAGTACTTGGCTTAACTGTCCAAACGGTGTACAGAATAAACACTCCGGGGAGTCCACGGAAATGCATAGGAAGCGACACGCTTATTGTGTGCCAGTGTGCATGTCACTACCCAGAATCCTTTTCTGCTGCTTAGCGCCTTTATGCCATATGAAGCAGATCTGGGGACCCGTGGAAGGCCTGCAGATATAATCATAGGTTGTCTATCTTTAAAGCACCAGCCCCACTCCTTACAATATGCTGGAATTGCAATAAAGAGAAAGCACTCGGCCAAGAAACACAGCCCGTTTTTTACTGTTTTAGACGGCATTGTCATTTTCCTGGCAAACCCATTGGAAATAAAGTTGCAATAAATCCAATAATACAATGACATGGGCAGTTATTGAGCACGTGATACTTATTATTAGAATACCTTGCTAGGTTGCTGTTTCAGAGCAAAACAACACAAGTCATTATTTCACAAAATGTGCAAGCGAGAGACAGGTGGGATGAGAAGGCATTTAACCGGGATTATTAACGCTTTACCTGTTGCCCGCAAAGGGGCTGAATCAATTGTGTTCCTTAAAAACGTAAAATAATTATATGAATGTTACATTCACAATTCCCGTAAATATCACGGCGCAGTGGTTTTCCGGAACATGTGCAGATGTGCCGTTCTCGCACGTGTGTTTCACAAGCCACGATTGGGGTTTTCCGCGTTCCTTCTCTCTTGGTGTAGAGGGGCACAGTTCGCTGGGTTTTCCAGACCGCACAGATTTCTCCTATAAACCCAGTCTTGCGAGTCTTTACCCAGGCTGGCCGGCGGACAAGCGGAGGATTCTCTCTCAGGATTATGGAGTCGAGCCTATTTATTTATTTATTTTTTTTAAATGGACAAAAACATGAGTTAGAGCAGAAGCGGCCAACTCCCGTCCGCAAGGGCCAGCAACAGGTCGGGTTGTCAAGATATCCCTGCTTCAGCACAGGTGGCAGTTTGACTGAGCCACCTCTGCTGAAGAAGGGTTATCCTGAAAACCTGACCTGTTTGGTAGCCCTTGGGGACTGGAGTTGCCCTCCCCCGAGTTACAGATATCTTAACATTAAAGTGCTGAAGCAATCAAACTAGAAACATTCTCATTTTCGAACACTGTTTTTTTTTTTTTTTAACAGAACGATCGTTCAGACCTCTCCACTTCCTGTTCACATCATGTGATCACTCCTTAAGCGATCACATGATGTGGGGGGGGGGAGGAGACACGGCACTCTGGCGCTGCCGGAGGCCTGGCACGGTAACGTTTATTACAATGTAAATACATTTCTGAAAGCTAGTATCCTTTTGAGTCTCCTTTACAGTGGGTGCTGGTTAGACCGCGCTATTTTCACGTATTTGCGCCCCCACTCCTGTGCAGGAAACCGGTTAGGAAATAGAACAGGATAAGGGCCGGGCCGGCTGGGATGTTTGCGGGGTTCGGTGCAGTGACATGTGCGGGACCTCGGCTCTTACCTTCTCCGGCAGCATCTCCCCCTGCATGGTCCCGTCATTATGGCTCCGTGACGCCAAATGGGATTGCCATGACAATGGGACCCCGCGGCATCCTGTTGTCATGGCAATATGACGCCACGGTGCCATAATGATGGGACCATACAGGGGGAGATGCCGGGAGGAGAAGGTAAGAGTCAGAGGCCCCCATGCTCTCCCCCTGGCAATCCGTTTAATTGCTGTGGGGGAGAGCGCAGAGCCTCTAACCACGGGGCAGAGTGCAGTGTCACCGACTCAGGGCCGGCTTAATGGTGGGGCAACCAACCTAAAAACTTTGGGTTACAGTGTTTCAAAAAATAAAAAGTTTGTAAATATATCAATTCCCTATTAATTCTATCCCCATCATTATTTAAAGTTGGTTGAATGTGAGATATTGAGTGAATGATCCATAGAATAAAGCAGCTCCATTAATTACGCATGCGTGGCCTAGCTCCCCTTTGGTAACATGACATAAGTGTCTTTTGTATTTTTGGACACTCAAATATAGCTTCACAGCTCTCCAAAAAAGTAATATTTACAAATATGAACAACTCCATGTGTAGAAGATACATTGTACTTATTGGTAGTCTGGAAGAAGGGTAGACTTTAGGGTATGTTACAGTAGCTTTTAGGTATTTATTTCCCCCTTTCTATTATGGTCAATTCCGGACAAAACAGAACACACATTATTCTGACCTATTACATGCCAGAGGTCATCAGCCCAAATAGGCATCACATTGTCACAGAAGGGCTAAAGATCCCTTTAGTTTAATACAGGGGCGGCCAACACCAGTCCTCGAGCCCCCCAAACAGCTCAGGTTTTAAGGATATCACTGCTTCAGCACAGGTGGCTTAGTCAAATGCTGAGCCACCTGTGCTGAAGCTGGGTTACCCTGAAAACCTGACCTATTGTTGGCCGTTGAGGTCTGAAGTTTGGCCACCCCTGCTTTAATATGTTCAGGACCTAGTGAGGTCAGTCACAATACAGCCACTTGTTTCATTGACTCACCCGGAGTTGCTGTAAGTGGCACTGCATCAACCTTCTTAAAAACTGTAAAGCAAACAATTCTATTAGTGCTTTTAAAATTGAATGCATTTATTTCTGACTAGAAAATCTATATGGGAGCTTTGGGGCACTGAAATGATTGCAGACGGGCATTAGAGTCCATTGCAACACATGTACGTTGCAGAAACAGGAAGCGTGTGAAATGTATGCGTTCCCCCCACACGGGAAGAGATCTGACTTGGTAACATACTGTGCTCACGTTCTGCGCAGGCGCACAGCGGATATCTCGTGGTCACACACTTCTTTTCTCCCCTTTATCCAGTTGTAAATTTCCACGTCTTATTTACCAAAGCTGCCTTTTCACAGTAACAAATTACGTTTGCTGTAGATAAACGTTGCTAAATTATAGGACCAGTTAGGGTCATTTTGATACCGATAAAAGATCAGGTTAAACGACGCCTTACATTGTGTTCACAATTTTCTTGTCTACTTATCTTGTTACAGCTTTGTGCTGTTGAATTTATATTTATTTTGACAGAAAGAAAAGCTATTTCCTCCTCTACTTTAAAAATCGCGGCATCCGCTCCAACATCACCCTCTATACATTTTCTTGGGGGCACATTTAAGATGGCTTACCTCCATGACGGTTCCCTTCTCCCTGCTATAAAATATTTTATGGACTCTCACAAAGAGAGTGAAGCATCAAGTATGAAAATCAGAAGTGGTGACCTTGATAAAGATAATTTTTTTTCTGTACGTCAAAAATGTTAAATAAAGTAATAATAATAAAAAAATGAATTTATTTGGCTACAAGGTCATGGCATTGGACTGTAAGAGCAGAAACACCTGTAACATCTTTTTTGCCAGTGAAGCTTATAACACATCACTTGGGAATCTGCTCTATACACCTATGGCAGGATAATGGTTTAGGGCAGGGGTGCTCCTCTTCACATTTTGACTCCTCTCTCACATTCACAATGCAGCTAAAACCTGTCATTTTTACCTTTGTAACATTGCGGAGACGCCCTATCAGCTGTCCCTCTACTGCTAAAAACCCAAACACAGACCCTCATTCTCTCCCATCTCAACTACTGTAACCTCCTGCTGTCCGGCCTTCCTGCCTCTCACCTGTCTCCCCTACACTCTATCCTAAACGCTGCTGCCAGAATCACTCTACTCTTTCCTAAATGTCCCAGTGCCTCTTCTGCTGAAATCGCTCTCCTGGCTCCCTATTAAACTCTGTATCACTTACAAAGTTCTCCTCCTCACTTTTAAGGTTATACATTCCTCAGCCCCTCCTTACATCTCACCCTAATTTCTCGCCATACACCTGTCAGCCTCTTGCTATCTGCTCAAGGAGATCTGCTCTACCCCTTTTGTATCTAAAGCCGTCTCCCACCTTAAACCTCTCTCACTCACTGCCCCACACATCTGGAATGTATTTCCCCTTAACATCCGACTGGCCCCCCTCCCGCTCTCTCCACCTTCAGGACCTTTCTTAAAACACACCTCTTTAACGAAGCGCATGAGTAGCTCCGTGGCAGATTCTATACACCTCACATGCACTGACCTTGGCCCCTTGCAGACGCACTGACCAGAACACCCTCCTACTGTCTCTGTGAGTTCTCCCCACTTAGATTGTAAGCTCTTCGGGGCAGGGACGCCTGTTCCTATTGTTACTTTTATGTCTGAAGCACTTATTCCCATTTATGTGTTATATTATTATGCCCCGTGTATTACTGCTGTGAAGCGCTATGTGTGTGTGTGTGTGTGTGTGTGTGTGTGTTTGTATGTATATATATGTGTATATATAATCATGTTAGGGTTTTTTTAAGACAAGACGACGGGCGCTGAATATTTCTAAGGCTGCGCTTGTGCTTACCGCGCACGCAGCGTGAACCACAGGCCTTACCTCAATGTGGACGGCCATAGCGCGCGACGGCGCGGCCGATCTTTTGCGCAACAAAATAATTTGGTTTTCGGCCAGGGTCACGTGAGCAGTTTAGCCTATGAGGGCGAACCGCTCACGTGACATCATGGGAACGCCTCTGGCACGCCTCCCCGTCGCGTCTCCTCCAGATCCTGAGGCCTCGGATCCCCTATGCAGAAGGCGCACGTGACGCCATGCGCTCCGCCACACCCCTACTGTATCTAAGGCCTAACACAGATGTCCCATCAAAAAGATTTAAAGGGGGTCCTCCTCCCCATCAGCTCTGCCCCCATTTTTTGTATTGTACCAGGATGGGGAAGCAGGAGTTGCCCCATGTTAATTTTCGCTCTGAGGCGCCCTTGTTCAGAGAGATACTTACCGGTAAAGGTAACATCGGTATTCCCTTATGTTGAAATCTTCTGCGTCACACGACACAAAGGATGCCGCAATGCATTCATTTGCGACTTCCTGTTGGCACGTGTGGCGCCGGTTTAAACCTCCATTTTGTTTCCCCTGAAGCAGACAACCGACGCTACCTTCAGCACAGCAAGTTTCTCGGGAACCAGAAATGTATGTACATCTTTATTTAGGGAGCGCTCACAGGTGTACTTCGCGCTATATAAGAGAGACAATACAATAGAATAAGTGCAACCAATAAGATCAGACAATAGGAAAGGAAATCCCTGCCCTGGAGAGCTTACAATCTAAGTGGTATGGTGGGAGACTTTATCAATTGGCAGCAAAACAATTACTTCCTTTAAAACCATCTGCATGACTACTTCAGGTTTGAGTGGTTCTCCATTTGGACCCAAGTGCCATTATCGTGGGTTAAAGAGCAGCTCCTGTGGAATGAGTACCAAGTGACTCGTATGAAGGCATGATGGTATAACACGTGGAGAGATGCCTGTGAACACTACAGAATACACCTGAGAGACCTGGTAATTTGGATATGCAAATGATCCAAATTAGCATATATCCCAGGTGTGTTCTGTTTTGTTATTTACGAAGCTCTGATACCAGGGCTCACAGTGGGATCTGCCATTGGGGAACATTCTTGAAGCTGCAATTATTGCCACTGGGGAACATTCTAGAAGCTGCGATTGTTGTCCTTGTCAAACCGCGCCGTTTCACAGGGTCACAAGGAGCGGGATAACATTTCACAACTAGCCATATTCTGTATCACAAATTGCATTGTTTACGTCGCCTCTATTACAACTGGCAATCCGCATGGATTGTACCCGGTTTTGATTTGATGCGGAATTAACAAAGCTGTCAATATTGGAAATAACATGATTAAAACACATATTTATGAGAAAAAAAAATTGATTTTATTACATTAAAAAAAAAATCTCTCTCCCTCTGCCTCAAATGTGTCCTAAACAATATGAGATGGGTAATTCGTGCTTCCTTCACCAATAACTTGAAATAATGCGTAAATATGAACTGAAATAGCAATATTTTTGTAGCTTACATTTAAATGGGGCGTGCCATATTTTGACAATTAATATAGCTTTTGATAACATCCTTGGCTATAGAAGTCTGACAGTCTCCTAAAATGGCATTATTAGCCAAAAAGAGACATTTCCCAGTGATGTCCATAACTACTCCATATATTCATATATTTTTTTTTAATACAAATTAAGCTCATAAAACAGGGGTGTAAATAGGCAGCTATCAGGCCACGGGCCTTTTAATGCGACAATCAGGCGTGTCATGTGGTCCAGGTAGTTCATATGAATGTATTTATCTGTACTAATTATATAGGGGTTAATGGGTTTTGAGCAATGTGTATAACGAGTTAGCCCAGGGGTTCTCACCTCCATTCCTCAAGACCCCCCAACAGATCAGGTTTTCAGGATATCCCTGCTTCAGCACAGGTGGCTCAATCAAAGACGAAAACCTCTGCTGAAAGAGGCTCTTTGACTGAGCCAACTGTGCTGAAGCAGGGATATCCTGAAAACCATTGGTGGCCCTTGAAGACTGGAGTTGCAGCGCTACGTCACTGTGGAACTGAGCTGATTGTGCCGTCCACATGCAGCTTATTTTGAGAAGGATCTCCAAAATCAGTCAAGCTGCCAGACTTGCAAACGCTAATCAATAAGCCCCACACTTGTTATTGAGCGCTGCTACATCTCCTGCAGGTGCTGCTTGTGTCCCACGGGTACTCAGCGTTTGCTATTCCACTTGTGTAGCACTGAGCCAGTCTCAGAAATCCTGTCTGAAAGGTTTCCCTTTAAGCCGCTTATCCAAAGCCGCAGTCTATCCGAACACAGGGGCAAGAAAACATGTCGGCTCCTTTGGTGGGGTGAGGGGAACTGGTTGGAATACCGGTATCCACGCTCATGGTGAGCCTGGGCAAGTCCCTTTATCTGTTTGTGCTTCGGGATGTTTGGGACTTGGACTTGTATGAATAGAAATTATCAGCACTGTGTACAGCAGGGGCGCGCAATCTTTCCCGCTGCGCCCCTCTGCCTGCTTCCCTCCCTGCTCCCATCCCCCCCTACCTTGTCTCCGGCGTCACGTGACCCCGCGGCATCATTTGACGCTGCGTTGCCAAAGACAAGGTAAGGATAGTTACAGAGGCCTCACCCGAACCCGCAGCATTTAATTTAAATGCCTTGGGGAAGAGCGCGGGGCCTCTGCAATTGACACGCCCCCCCATGAAAAATCTTGCACGCCCCCCAGTTTGCGCACTCTGGTGTACAGGGTCAGAGCTATATACAAATATATATGTAGTGGAGGCCCCCTATGGTCCCCCCTTTTATTGTTATGAAGTGTGTGTCATTGTATTATTGTGTTACTACTGTGTTAGTAATGTGTGTTATATACATTGGTTGTATTATTATTGTCGTATTGTTTCCTATGAGTTAATCCCGCCTACGCTGGTATCCTCACGGGTGGAGGCGCTGCACCGAGTGACCTCACCTCAGGCTCGCGGAGGCTCAGGCCTTCTGTGAGCGTACGGGTATCACCATCACGCGTAATCGCCCGCGGTTTCCCATAGGGAAAGGGGGTTACATATATTATTATTATTATTATTATGAGTAAAAGAGGTAATCCAAACAGGCGATTTGTTTAGCAACTTTTTTAAACATAGGATTGAAGCAGGGGGTCTTTGGAGCTGAATAAATTTCAGCTCTGTGGACCCCCTGGTTCTAGAGATACCAACGTAGGGGGTGCCGGTAGACGCTCTGCTAGTATGGTTCAAGTAATGGCGGCGTTTCAAACCTCCTGGCCCTGCAGGCCAATAGGAAGCCGTGATGTCATCAAGTTCGGCTTCCTATTAGCCCACTTAATGCGGGAGCTTTAAACTTGGCTGATATACCGGCACCTCCTTTGGAGGTCTCTATCTCATGCAGCAGGGGGTCCCCGGACCTGGAATTAATAGGGGTGTTCAGCTCTGTAGACCCCCTGCTTCAAACCTGTGTAAAAACAAAATAATAAATAAAATAAAGCACATGAATTGATCCTTTTAGACACAGTGTGCTTAGCACATGCCAGAATGAACACAACAACTGAATTGTGCAACAAAAACAGTTCTTCACTATCCACTGCAATAAGATAATGTTTCATTTGTTCTCTCTCTCAACACAATTCAGCCCGGGCTTACACACAGATATGCCTGGGGTACAAGTGCAGGCATATACAGCACCATGCTGATTCTCTATATAGCGTACAGAAAAGGAAGAGTTAATTCTTCCATTCTCAGGGCAGTGCAAAATGTTCTGAGAAAGCCGTGTTTGTTTGGCGTGGGTGACTTGCAGGTCCGGGGCATAGTGCCATCAGGGATGTATTGCAGAGATGTTACTGTATGCTTCAGGCGCTGGGTACCACTGTAACCATAGTAACATTGGTTGCCGAGAGTCTCACTGCTCTGCTGGTGTGATCCCTGATTAGTGCCCTCTCTGTAAAAGGTGTCATTACTCTGAGCCACTTACTGGAATACTGTACGTGGAGTATTCCCCTCTGTAATACAATGTTTCCGCGGTCCTGGCGGGGGGATTGTGGGACCGGCGTTGTGCGTTCATCACAGTCGCATCTCCCACGGTTTCCTACCTGCTGCATTATACGCTCAGCGATGGCTTGGGGGCAGGAAAACGAAGGGTCCGTTAACCCTTCGGAATAGCTGCGTTCTGTAAATGAATCATTACTAGAATTTGGAAGACACTGTTGCCAGTTTGGAGAATCTTGGCACAGGCAGCATTACTGAAACCTTTCCACCAAAATGGTCATCTTTCTTATTTATTTATTTGTTTTTACGCTTGATGAGGATGGAGGGGGGAGAAGGGAGTCTTCTCACCACCAGTAAATGGGGAAACTATTATATCACAGCCCAATTATATACTAATAAACCTGGGCAGACGTTCTACAGCATTACGCCAATAACGTCTTTAAGATGCACTCGCTCAAACTACTTCTACATTTAACCCATTTGGTGCTGGGGAGGTCAGCAGGATGATGCAAGGAAAAAAATCATTGCAGGGTTGGTCCACAAGGACTTAACTGTTTGATTGCCGGATGCTAATGCCACATACTTTTTTTTATCCTTTGTACAAGTTCAAGAGAGTAATTATCTTGGGTTTTACAGGCTCTACTGCAAGGGGTGGCCAACCCCAGGCCTCAAGGGCCACGACTGGCCAGGTATTGGGGATATCCCTGCTTCAGCACAAGTGCCTAAATCATCCTGACTGAGTCACCTGTGCTGAAGCAGGGATATCTCCCCAATCCCCGACCTGTTGGTGGCCCTTGAGGACTGAAGTTGGCCACCTCTGCTCTACTGGGAGCACAGAGCCACTGGAAAGTCCAGTCACATGCTGTTATGTTGTTTGCCTAACAGCTTTGTACTGCACTGTGGAATATGTTGGTGTTTGACAAATAAATTATATTATTATTATCTGCTACAGCTGTGCCAATCTTTATGACATTTGCTGAATGTACATTTTAAGGGTTTAACCTCCTCATTGAGTCAATGCTAGATAACTCGTCATCTTTGAAAACAAGCAAAGCCGACAGGATGGCAGAATAAACACATTAAGCAGAGGTCATAATTCCTGTCTGATAGACGCCAACTGACATCCACAGAGAGACAAGATAGTGACTGTGTGGGTGGGTAATGAAGACGCTCAACGTGCAATGACTGTCCGACGAGGAACAATTAGGAAATGTCACTTTGTGTCCAATGTCACATTATGAAGATGATCTTGGGTAATAAAACAGTCCTTGGGCAACCACAAAAAGTGTTTTACATCAATATTTCTCCAAAAGAAAAGAAAACAGGTAGATAATTCCACAGTGAAGTAAAGACTCAGATAGATATGGGCGAACCCAGTTTCCCGGACTTTTGCTGATGTTACCCCCCAAAATCTGCAACACAGATTTGGGCGGTTTCAATTCACGTGGATTAATCAAAATCCGCCACTGGATACCATCCGTGGACGGATTGGTAGTATCCAATCTGCAGATCCAGCGATCCGTTGGCAGATCCTTAAGAATCCACGGATTGGATTCTACAAATCCGTCCACGGGTTGCAGAAGCCACGGAGTGCACTGGTAATAATAAAAAAGAGTCGCAAACGTGAATCGCCCATTGACATTGATCCGCTGAAATCGGCGGACCAAAGGAACCTGGACAATCCGCTGCGGATCCAAATTCGCCAATCTCCACTCAGGAGGGATAGAGTGGCTATGTTTAAGGGTGGCAACAAATCTCTATTTTCAGTAATCTCAGGCAGTAATCTGATAGAACAGGAGGATGATCTATTACAATATAGAGAGACGTTGGCTCTTAAGAAACCTTTGTATTTGATGAACTCTTTGCTAGAGACCTGCAGGCTTTTTATAGTTGGGAGACTGAAGCTCACAGAGAGCTGTTCAAAGTCGAGTATTAATTCAAAGATAAGATGCCTATAAGGAAGGTGTAATTGTATGCAATTAAACTGCCATCAGGCAATTTTCATTAATGCTTGCATGAGGACACAAAGCATGCCCTCATCACTCACGCCATACGGTGTCCTCCTTTGAGTCTCACAATGCCAGCATAACCAGTACTAGTTGGGGGTCACACATCGATTTCCATACAGTGGAAGAACTGCAGCACTATGGAGAGTTCTCACCAACGAAGAAAGGGGCAATGGTGCTAAAAAAAAGCCAGAACCATGTTACCGTCTCCGTGCTCCTAAGAATAAATGCTGTGAAATTTTTGTCAACAAGTTTTGCCTCTGAGCTTATTCCTTGCAAGGATCTACTAACAGGAAGTCCTATCTATGGAGCGCTCCCTTATATCACTGGGTAATACCCAGAATCCACCTCCCTATACTTCTTTGAGTTGTCTGGAGCTTCTGAATTATCTTTGCATTTAGGGTCCAAATTTCACATCCATACGTCAGCACGGGCAGGACTCACTGCGCACGCATGCACACTGGGATCTTAAGACTGTAAGCTCTTCAGGGAAGGTTTATTGTGGAAGCCTGATTAGCTTATATGTGGTTGTGTTGATGAGGGTTCCAAGCCAATTGGGCATGTCATTAGCAGGCCAGAATCCTCTACTACAGGGGTGCGCAAACTGTGGGGCACAAGATTTTCAGGGGGTTGGGGGGGCTTCGCTTACAGAGGCCCCGTGCTCTTCCCGAAAACCAGGGGAGCGGCGAAAGTCTCTAAGGTCCTTTACCTTGGCTCAGATGGCTTCCGGTGACGCGTTGCATGGCAACGTGACATCAGAACGCTGAAGTCAAAGTAAGGAGGGGGGCGCGAGCAGGTGGGGAGAGCCGGCAGGGGGAGGCGCAGGGGAGAAAGATTGTGCACCCCCGTCCTACTATAACTGTCTGAGGATGAGTTTGTTTCCACCAGGTGGAAATGGAAAGTAAATATTCACCTGAGCAGAGCGTCCCGAGACTTCCCATCAGCAGCTGCAGCTCAACATGGTTCAGGAACAAGTCCACCTGGAACCGAAGTATCGGAACGGCAGGGACAGGGTTAATAGGTTAAATGCGAGTGATGGATACTACTTTTTATTAGAAAATATGTGTTTTAACCATTTTGCTGCCAGAGGGACCAGCAATGTGCTGCTTTACAACTAAATGTTAGGCCTTAATATGGTATGTATGTATGTACAGTAAGTATGTATGTACAGTATGTATGTAATGTATGTATGTACAGTATGTATGTACAGTATGTATGTGTAATGTATGTATGTGTAATGTATGTATGTACAGTATGTAAGTACAGTATGTAAGTATGTGTAATGTATGTAATGTATGTATGTACAGTATGTATGTACAGTATGTATGTACAGTATATATGTGTAATGTATGTATGTGTAATGTATGTACAGTATGTATGTATGTACAGTATGTATGTACAGTATATATGTGTAATGTATGTATGTGTAATGTATGTACAGTATGTATGTATGTACAGTATGTATGTACAGTATGTATGTGTGTGTAATGTATGTATGTCTTTATTTATATAGCGCCATTAATTTACATAGCGCTTCACAGCAGTCATACACGTGACAATCATATAAATAAATACAAATAAGATATAACGGGAAAAGATGCATCAGACTTGAAAGTAATTTTAGGAAAAAGGAGTCCCTGACTCGAAGAGCTTACAATCTAATTGTAATCAGGAGGGGGTGTGGGGGTTTCCCATTAGGAAGTCTGAGACTCATTTAAAGCAGCTTCAAACGGTTATACAGTATCTCCAGGATGGAGCATCAGATTGTATAAATAAAAATAGCCTTGGAAACGGTGTATAAATAAAAATAGCCTTGGAAACGGCAGGAGAGACAAAGTTACATGCAGAAGCAATGTCGGCGAGCGCAGACTGCTGCTAAATAGATAAGCCCAATGCAGTAAGAATCTGTATACGCTGCTTTTAGATCAGTCCAAGCAAACCATCTAATCCGTTGCCTCTCCAGTAATGAAGAGGTTAACAATTGGGTGAAAATGATGGGCTATATAGGAGTATATATATTCCTGTTTAGAGTCCTGAGTAAGTTGCCCCTCGGGATTTCTGCAGTCTGCCTTTACATAGGGGTATTACAGACCATTACTACAGACTTTAGCTTGAAGCATTTATTAGGAATTATTTTTTTTTTTTACAAAGATAAATTAATATTTAGAATGTTTCAGATCCAGCTTAAAAAAAATACAAATGAATTAACCTTCCAAAATGTGAGCTTGGAAGAATGATCATTTCTCTATGGTCTAGTAAATACAATTTATGATGCCTGTTTTAGCAGAATAAACACAGATATGAACGCTTTGATGCACGCTGAAAGAAAAATATGAGAAACGGAAGCTTAAGTTTCAAATTAAATATTGGTTAATCGCCACGATATTAACTCCTTGTAGAGAATCATGTTACAGTGCTGGCTGCTGGGGCCTGAGGCAGGGGACCTCAACTCCAGTTCTCAAGCCCCCTCAACAGGTCAGGTTTTCAGGATAACCCTGCTTCAGCACAGGTGGCTCAATAAGTCCCAGCTTCAGAACAAGTGGCAAAATCAGTCCCTGATTCAGCACAGGTGTCTCAATCAGAGGCTTAGGCCGCGTTTATAGTGCCGGCGACGTGACCGATGACGTCACCCATCGGCAAAAGTTGAACTCCCAAGTTTCAGCGACGTTGCTGGCGACAAGGCCAGTGATGTCATCAAGGTGGAGGGCAGATTGCAACAGGAGCTCTGTGATTGGTTTAGAGACAGTCACATGTGGCGACTGTTTCTCCAAAAATCAAATAACACCGACTACAACATTTTGGGTCACTACATCGCTCCGTCACCGTGGCGCCTACTATAAGCGCATGTGATGGATTCAATGTATTTGTTTTGGCGCAACGTCGCGTCGCCGTCGCCAGGCACTATAAGATGTCGTCACTTGTAAGATATTCACCGGTAACAGTAAGAGCTCCAATACAGTTCACTTCCAGCGCAAACCCATGCGCCGTATATTATTCCCAGCTCCGCACTTTGGATATATATATATATATCAGTTCTATTCTGTATGAACTAGAATAGAATAAGACCGTATGGGCGTCGCACTGTGAGACGGTGAATTTGGGCGTGAAGCTCAGAGGGAAGAGAAACAAAATATATCAAAATGTATTAAAAAAAACAAACCGACAGACATACGAGGAAAGCATTCATTGGGACTTCCCGTACGGCTATATTGCACTTGACTGAATAAAGTCCGCAGGGGTTGTCTTCTGATCTGCCCACACTTTGTAGTTATGGAAGCAGCCATTGCGAGCAAGAACCAACGGAAAGCACAGCTTGTTTGTCCTTCCCCCGAGCACCAGGTGGGACAGGAAAGAGGTCAGTCTGCAGAAGAAGACTGCAGTGAGGAGCTGTGAAGACTCGCTCTGGAGCCCAGTTGGAATCAGTACTTCTCCTCTCGACTGCAACTACGCCAGGAGGATTTGCGCGTTGTGGCGTCTGGGTAACAAAGTCCAGCTCAACCCTCTTATAACGCTGTGCTTGGGGTCCAAAGAATCACATCGCGCTATAAGCAGATCGCGTAAGAAGTAATGTATGCATTGTACAATAAAGTATTTAAGACACAAATAATCGTGTTGTAAAGTATTCATAAATACGAAAATTGGGAGCCGCGCTTGCATCGCGTTATAAGCGGATTCGCGTTGTAACGGATCGCGTTATAACGGGGTTGAGCTGTACTGTGCAGAAATACCTGAAGGTACCAAAACATTTATTGGACTCAAGAACTGAAGGATTTTTGTGGCCACTAGGTATACTATTTGTATTTTAATTCTGAGCCCAGTTCAAGGTACTAGCCGACACTGGGTGTGCTCCGGTTAGAAGTTGTCGCATTGAAAGTAATAAACGCTCTCAGTAAAACTGATCGTTACAGCATTGAGTACTGTATGCAAGAGGCAGATGTGTGTGTTTTACGGATACTTAATTAAAGGCATTCTATTTGCATAGCTATAAAGTCTGTATCATTTTCAGTTATCTTAGTTACTGTTGAGTAATTATTACTGATGTGAATTAATTTGAAAGCTGAAGATGTGGAAAATTCTGTTGAAATCTGACATTTTTGGAAACAGTCTTTTATTGTTCACATTTTTGGAACCAATTCGGATTCCAGCGCTCGACGCCCAAACCCACGTCACCAAATCTGTCTTTATTACAAAAAACCATAGTGTGGTTTACTAAAAATCGCCAAAGTGGAAGCAGTTACTGGTGCGTTCGTATGCAAGTGTTTTCCTCTCTCCAGCACCTTTGATACCCATTCTGTACCGGTGGCTCAATCAGTCCCAGCTTCAGCACAGAAGCCTCTGATTGAGCCGCCTGTGCTGAAGCAGAGATATCCTAAAAACCTGACCTTTTGGGGGAGCTTGAGGACTGGAGTTGAGCCCCCCTGGTGTAAGAGATGGTACAGCCTCAACCATCCACTTAGGAACTATAAAAGAACTCGGGGCCTGCTGCCTTGTTAGAACGGGAAGGCCGAGGGCGCAGGAGAGCTTAGCAACACACAGAAAAAAAATGGTTTAATACATATACAAAAAGTCCAACGTTTAGGAGCCAACATGAGGCCACTTCATCGTGCACCTCACTGATAAAGGGGGTTTGTGTTAGCCAAAAAGTCCAGTGTTTTTGTAGCCATGTATGAAATACATTTTGTGGCATTACCACCAGTGCGGCGTCTCCTTCACTGGGCCTTGGATTTTTGGTGGTGTATATTACAATACACACACACACACACACACACACACGGGTTCTACTCTTCAGAACAGAAAAAGCATGGATTACTGCTCTGTAAATAATGGGGCATAGTGCGTTCCATACAGGTGTTACCTGGTGGCCAACTCCAGTCCTCAATACCCCCCTACACTGGACAGTTCAGGTTTTCAGGATATCCCTGCTTCAGCACAGGTGGCTAAATCAGTCCCACCTTCAGCACAGGTGGCTCAATCTTCGGCTGAGCCACTGATTGAGCCACCTGTGCTGAAGCAGGGATATCCCCAATACCTGTCCTGTTGGTGGCCCTTGAGGACTGGAGTTGGCCGCCCCTGCCTTACACTCTGTGTTCCTCAATCATCCTCGGCCGAACATACATTTGCACAATGGGACCAGCGAGGCATTGTAATCGCATCATGACCTTCTCCCCCCCCCAACCCCCAAGCCTACGCACGGGATCCGGATTGCTACCCCATCATTTCTGATTCCCTTCCTCTCCAATGCCACTGTTGTTCTAGTGCTGAATTGCTTCCATTAAAACTAAGTGAGATGTGTTCTGGTTCTTAGCTGGAGTTCCTTCCTCTGAACCCTGCAGCCAAATTGGAAGAGGTAGGGTCCCTGCTGTTCCAAACGGCCCCTTAATTACAATGCAGAGATCTTGTTAAGAACATTCTCTTGTGAGATAATTACAGCGCGAGACCCGGCAAAATCAAAGCAGGTTCCGGCTAACTTTGCAAAAGAACATGCATCATTTATACCAGGAATGGAAAGCACGCGACACTGTATAATTCTGCATTCTTATCTAAGCTGGCAATCGTTTGGTGCTCCTGTTATACATCTGTGCGAATGCCGATTGTGTGCCTAACATAATGGCTGCCTTCTAATTTTGTGCTGCAGTCTGACATGCAGCAGCCGATAGTAATATAATGTTACATAAGTGTAACACATTATCGTTACAGCTTTCAGACTAATAGACAGTCTGCTATTTGGAACACAGCAACAGATCTGTTTGTGATACTTTGTTGCCAAATGGCAGAGCTCAAAAAAGGGGTGTGTCAGCTTGCTTCACAGGAAGTGGATGTGACTTTATCCTTTGGTTGCTACAGCAACCATTTAGAGTCAAAGAAAAAAAAATAAACCCCCATTAAAAATGGCAATAGGAGTTTACAAAGATAAAAAAAAATGCATTCAGTATTATCTAATACTACAGAACTGATATATATATTTTTTTTTTTTTTCAAACAACATTTTTCCCGTTTTGCTGCTTTAATATAGTCAGTGAACTATTGTCCTTTGTCACCAACACACAACAAATAGTGGATACTAATTTATCATGACTAACTAGTGAGATTATAGATACAGAACATACTGAGGTCCTTTATCTGATTTCTTCATGCACTGGAGGAGGTACGTTACCATCAGATAAACTTTAAGGCATATTTGGCCCCATACAGTAATATATCTGGGAATGGATCCAGGCTCTAATATCTCCCCTAATCAAAACACCACTTAGGAGATAGATTTGCTTTTCCCTTTCATCTCGCTCACATTACTGCGCAAAGTCTTTTTGTGAGTATTAAGCATTGGTTTTCATACTGGCTTTCAGGGGTAAAAATACCACTTGTGAGCACATCAGTGGGGTAATTACCGCCTGTAATACCCAGGCACTACGCGGGGGCCCCAGCTCAGTGGCTCAAAGGGAGTCGGAACACTCTCTCCGGACCCTTGATGACCCCCCCCTCCAAGCAGTTACAGAGGCCCCGGCCCCCTTTCCCACAGCAATGACATGGATTGCCGGGGTAAAGACAGAGCCTCTGTAACTGCAGCCCTCCTCCATGTAATCATGTGACACAGCAACGACATGACGTCACCCGGGGGGGCCCTTGAGGCGAAGTTACGCCACTGGAGCGCATTCACGCGTCTCAGACAGGTCTGCAGCCCTGGCTTTTCTCCTATTATCTCTTAGCATACAATGCTTCCACTGCAGCCAGGGATTCTGGGTAATGACCTGCAAATGAGCACACAGTGCCACCTTTTGCCTCGAATCCATTCTAACACGGAGGCCTACTAAATTATAAACACTCAATGACAAAATGTTAAAAGTTATTTCGCTTTATTGCCGTTTCAAATAGAACTATAAAATAGATCTAATAAAATATTGCAAATGAGGCGAGTGCTTTGATGTGGAACCTAATTCCAGATTGGGCATCACCAACCAATATTCAATTCCTGTGCAAATAAAAGTGAATTCGTGCGTTTGCCAATTTATTGGGTAGTCCAAAAGCTTTTACCTGGCTGAAATGGGGTTAGGAAACGCTGACACAACCTCAGGAGATCAGTTACCACATACCCATAAAATAATTCCAATTTTTATGATGGTATCTGCAGTTCAGTTTTTCATGCGAAAGTTAGGCTGGATTGCATTTCCCAGAATGCTTATCATTGGGAAGGCAAAGCCAGGACCAAACAATAATGATAGTCTGGAATGCGTTCATGGGCCGCGGTATATAGAACGCACACACATCATTTAACAACTACAAACTATTTATTTGAATGAACAGATTGGCACTCATTGGAAAGGTATAAAAGGAAGATACTTGGGGCGTAAACTCTATATAATTCAGTGCGGCCGTTTGGGGTGTTTATGTCCAAAAAAAAAGCCTATTGACTTCAATGGGCCTGAACGACCATTTTGGACAATATAGCGTTTACCCCTTGGAGAATTTGAAAGTAGAAATGATAGGCGTCAATAATCTCTATCAAATTGCTCGATGATTGAAACCCGTATTAGGCATACAAATGAAACATATTTACAAAGCCAGTGTTAGAGTCACAATTATTCTGCATATCCTGAAAAAGTCGAATTAAAAATCTAAATCTCACCATTGAGCAGTTTTCCGGCCTTGGAGCCTGAAATACATTACTTGGCGAGGCGTTGCAGGTCCTTGTGGGAGTGAAGTTATAAAGCACCAGCTTCACTTATCCTGCGACACATAGTATAAAAGTTACTATGTTGGGTGGGCTGACCCTATGCATCTTAAACCTGGTGATCACAGAACATAACTCAATGTTTGGTGTCTACAGTTGTGCCAGTTCTTGGCATAAGTAACAAGGTACGGCGGCTCGCCACAGCTTGTATCAAACCACACACACCCCCCGAATCCTTCTCTGGTTAAGAAATAGTCCTGAGTTACAGGAAAGGACTGAAGGTTGAGAAGACCACAGAAAACCTCACATTGTAACACAAGCGCTCCCTCCGGGTCATCCCAAAACATTCCCTTCCACGCACAACTAGTTCGCTCCATTTTGAGAAACACATTGACGGAACTACGTCGCTAAACAACCAAACGTGATTATCCTTCATGACGCATCTTCTACCGATCCACCCCGAAAGCACTATTATTTAGTAAAAATGTAACGTGAATAGGGCTTTCCAGTGCTGGAAGGAGGGTTATAGCAGAAGACTGCTTAGTAAATATGCCCAGATGTCAAAATGTTCAAGGGACCGGTTACTTGGCTCAGCGCTTTAACTTTCTGCAATTTCCAAAAGTTCAGTAGGTCAGTCACTTCAAAGCTGCAATCCAAACAATATCCTAAGTGTGTGATTTAAAAAAAATAAATAAAAAAGTTCTGTACTGTGAGAAAATACTTGTTTTTTTTCCCCAACAACTCTTAATGACATTTTTTATGTATTACAATGTAACAAGTTTTTTTTGCTTCTAAAGCAACCATTTACAAAGTCACATCCCCTTACTCTACAGAATACTACAGTCCTTTAGTGAACCCTCGATTCATCTGCAACTTAGCTAATTACTTAGTGTGGATTGTATTGATGCACATATTAAAAGGGGGGAAAAAAATAAATCGCAGCTTGGACTGCTGCTTTAAAAACAGGCAATGCCAGCAGAGAATATACACCGATGGAGAATATACATATATATTTTTTTTAATTTGCTTTAATATATGCAGCCTTTGTTTACCTTTATTGAAAACTAATTGCCTAAGCTGCCAATCAATTCGTTCTCTCGTGACCGATAAGAATAATGGCCGCCTTTCAGTTTCAACCAATCTTTCATTCAGTGACACTCAGCAATACAAGAATATATTGTAGCTGCTAAGGTAACATTATCTAGTGTTACAGTTTGCAGCTCAAACTGCTGGGAATATTGGCAACAAGTTATCACAAACAGGAAAGTGTTACAAAGATCTTGCACTGCTGGGGAGGTGGGCTGAAGCCTGCTATAGAAATCACAGGATGCTCAGTATATTAAATCTCATTAAAATGGCACTAAGAGTTAAATTAAAAAAAAAAAAATAATGTAAAAGTTATCTAATACTACAGAACGGATTAAAAAAAAAACTCAGCACACGTAGAATATTGTTTAGACTGCTTACATCTTCACTGCCGAACGGGCGCCATATCTGTCGCGAGGCCTGATCGGCAGTGGGAATATTGGAGGTTCCGTCGTGATTTTCCACTTTATTCGAATACACAATAATAAAATTAATTGTTAAAATCAGGTGAAGGTTTCAGAGTATTTATATATAATGAGGAAATTATGTCCAAAAAAAATCCAAACCAGCTGTCCATTTCTTCGATTATAATAGATAAAAACGCAGTATTGCTAGCGCTGGAACAAGAACAAAAATATAACTAAAAAAATAAATAAAATAAAACAGTGCAAAGGAATATATTGTAAAATACATCGTAAAAATAGGATGAGCAAGCCACTGAAATCTGCTCATAGTGTTATGTGAAGATTAGTACAGGCAGTCCTCGGTTATCCAACGGAATCCGTTCTGGACGTAGCGTTGGATAGTGATAACGAGGACTACCTGTAATTGGAAGAATCTCGTAGATCATTAATTAATTACGAGATTAATTTTTAGGTGTCCCATTCTCCACTGATATATTCCTCATCGTCCGAGTCTGCCGATACGTTTTTCATTCTCTGCATGGCCGCCTTGATACTTTTCTGGAGTTCACCCTCCGTTTCCCTACTGACGGGCTCTCTTTGAACCTTCTTCAGTTTCACGCCTTGCCGAATGGCGGCCATTATGTTGTCTCGGACGTCGCCGCCTCTGTCAGATGTGTGCGGCTTTTCCACTCTGCGCAGATTTTCCCCTCGCTTCAACGAAGCCAACACCTCTTCCATTGACCCTACAAGAAGATCAATGTGTTTAATGGAACTGCCCATTGCCACCTTCCTTAAAGTCACGCCCCTCCTAAATGCCCATTGCCACCTACCTTATAAAGTCACGCCCCTCCTAAATGCCCATTGCCACCTACCTTATAAAGTCACGCCCCTCCTAAATGCCCATTGCCACCTACCTTATAAAGTCACGCCCCTCCTAACTGCCCATTGCCACCTTCCTTATAAAGTCACACCCTCCTAAATGCCCACTGCCACCTTCCTTATAAAGTCACACCCTCCTAAATGACCATTGTATAGTACATGATGATGATGATGATGATGATGATGGTGATGATGATCTGTTTACACATCTAACATTCTCAAAGGAAAAATTAAATTGCACTCTGTAAATAGAGTGAAAATATTTGCGGGTGATGGGCTCATAGTTACATAGTTGATGAGGTTGAAAAAAAAGACGTAGGTCCATCAACTTCAACCTATGCTAAATTTAGACAACAGATACTTTATCCTATATCTATACTTACTTATTAATCCAGAGGAAGGCAAACAAAAAAACCCATTAAGGGGAAAAATTAATTCCTTCCTGACTCCAAGAATTGGCAATCAGATTAATCCCTGGATCAACATCCTTCCCATGTATACTTATTTGGTATATCCCTGTATACTTTTCCCATCTAAAAAGATGTCCAACCTTTTTTTGAACAAATCTATTGTATCTGCCATCACAGTCTCCATGGGTAATGAATTCCACATTTTAACTGCCCTAACTGTAAAGAACCCTTTCCTTTGTTGCTGGTGAAATTTCCTTTCCTCCAACTTTAAGGGATGGCCCGAGTCCTTTGTACTGCCCTTGGGATGAATAGTTATTTTGAAAGCTCCTTGTATTGTCCCTGAATATATTTGTATATAGTTATCATATCCCCTCTTAGACACCTCTTTTCTAATGTAAATAAATCTAATTTAGCTAGCCTCTCCTCTTAAATTAGAATTTCCATCCCCTTTATTAATTTGGTGGCTCTTCTCTGCACCCTCTCTAGTTCCATGTCTTTTCTTAGGATTGGTGCCCAAAATTGTACTCCATATTCAAGGTGTGGTCTTACTAGTGCTTTGTAAAGGGGCATAATTATGTTTACTTCCCTTCCATCCATTGCCCCTTTGATGCAAGATAAGATCTTGTTTGCCTTTGCAGCTACTGCATGACATTGGGCACTATTGCTAAGCCTGCTGTCTACAAGCACTCCTAAATCCTTCTCCATCAAGGATTCCCCCAATATATCTCCATTTAATTTGTAAGTCGCCTTTTTATTCTTGTATCCCAAATGCATAACCTTACATTTATCTGTATTAAACCTCATCTGCCATTTACCTGCCCACGTTTCCAGTCTCTCCAAGTCCTTCTGAAGAGAAATTACATCCTGCTCTGATTCTATTACCTTATACAATTTAGTATCATTAGCAAAGATGGAGACTTTGCTCTCGATCCCAACCTCAAGGTCATTAATAAACAAGTTAAAAAGTAGGGGTCCCAGTACCGATCCCTGAGGTACTCCACTCACGACTTTAGCCCAACCTGAAAAAGTTCCATTTATGACAACCCTCTGTTGTCTGTCCTTTAACCAGTTTTCAATCCAGGTGCATATATTATTACTGAGTCCAATTTTCTTTATTTTGTACACCAACCTCGTGTGAAACCGTATCAAAAGCCTTTGCAAAATCTAAGTAGACCACATCAACTGCATTACCCTGGTCTAAATCCTACTTACCTCCTCAAAGAAACAAATAAGGTTAGTTTGGCAAGATCTATCCTTCATAAATCCATGCTGACTATTACTAATAATTTTGTTTTCCATTATGTATTCCTGAATATTATCCCGTATTAAACCTTCAAGTAGTTTCCCTACTATTGAAGTCAGGCTTACAGGTCTGTAATTCCCCGGGTGTGATCTAGCTCTCTTTTTAAATATAGGCACCACATCTGCTTTACGCCAATCTTGTGGTACTGATCCTGTGGAAATGGAGTCCTTGAATATTAAATATAATGGTTTTGCTATTACTGAGCTTAACTCCTTGAGAACTCTTGGATGTATGCCATCAGGGCCAGGTGCCTTATTTACTTTAATTTTATCAAGTCGCTTATGAACTTTTTCCTCAGTTAACCAATTGTTCATTAATATGGAGGTTGTGGCTTCCTCCTGCGGCACTACTATTGAACTTGATTCTTCCCTGGTAAACACAGAGGCAAAGAATTTGTTTAATACATCAGCTTTTTCCTTATCTCCAATAATCTGCCTACCCATCTCACACTGAAAAGGTCCTATATTTTCTTTTCTCATTTTTTTGTTATTAAAGGTACTTAAAGAACTTTTTAGGGTTGACCTTACTTTCTATTGCAATCCTTTTTTCATTATCCATTTTGCTAATTTGATTGCCCTTTTGCAATTTTTGTTACATTCCTTATAATTCTGATAAGATGTTTCTGTCCCTTCTGACTTAAAGAATCTAAACGCCAAACGTTTTGACTTATTGCTTTTATACTTATTACCCAAGGGTATACACTGATAAGTGTGCTTTTCTAACAATGTTTTAAAGACTGCCCAATTATCTTCTACATTTTTCCCTGCAAAAACATCATCCCATTGTATTACTACTAGATTAGACCTCAGTTTATTAAAATCTGCCTTTCTAAAGTTTAAGGTCTTTGTTGAACCCAAGTAATCTGTTTTTTGATAATTTATTTCAAATGAGACCAGGTTATGATCACTGTTACCCAAATGTTCCAGTACTTGAATATTTGTTATTACTTCTACATTGTTTGATATGACCAAATCCAGAACTGCCCCTCTCCTGGTTGGTTCCTCAATAATTTGGGTCATATAATTGTCTTTAAGCACCTCCAAAAACCTGTTTCCTTTTGTTGTAATGCTAATCTCATTGCCCCAGTCTATGTCTGGATAATTAAAATCCCCCATTATGCAAACATGACCCAGTTTTGATACCTTCTCCATTTGCAAAAGTACTTTAGTTTCCTCAATCTCACAGATATTTGGTGGTTTATAGCATATTCCCACAAACATTTTCTTTATACTTTTATCTCCACTGCTAATTTCTATCCACAAAGTCTCTACATTTTCATCATTCCAGTCATAGACATCATCCCTTATAATAGGTTTTAGATCCGGTTTAACATATAAACATACTCCACCTCCCCTTCTATTCGTTCGATCCTTCCGAAAAAAGAGAATAACCCTCTAAATTAACTGTCCAGTCATGAGTTTCATTCAACCATGTTTCAGTAATGCCTATGATATCATACTGCTCCCTTGCAGCTATTAATTCAAGCTCCCCCATTTTATCTGTCAGGCTTCTTGCATTAGCAAGCATGCATTTAGGTTTTTTTTCAGCCTGTACTATTATCTTATCTGCTCCTTCCTTTCTGCTCCCACTTAGTTTAGTCTTTAGAAGTTTTCTAGTATTATCTGTATTTACTATGGGTGTCTCACTGCTTGTCAAACTTGCACTTGCCCCCATTCTACCTCCATACCACCTTGTATCCTCATCTATTCCATTTAGTTCATTATCTGTTTCTCCCCTCCCCCCTCCTTCCTAGTTTAAAATCTCCAACCTTTTTAGCATTCTCCCCCCTAGCACAGAAGATCCCTCTTCATTGAGGTGCAATCCGTCCCTAGAATATAGATGGCACCTCTCAGAAAAGGAGTCCCAGTGCTCTAAAAACCCAAACCCCTCCTTCCTGCACCACTTTCTTAGCCATGCATTAACCTCCCTGATCTCTGACTGTTTCCCTGCGGTAGCGCATGGCACTGGTAGTATTTCAGAAAATACTACCTTGGAGGTCCTTGCCTTAAGCTTTTGGCCTAGATCCCTGTAATAATTTTTTAGGACCCTCCATCTTTCGCTAAAACTTTGTCATTGGTGCCAACGTGGACCAAGACCGCCGGTCAATCCCAGCCCCCCCCCAACAATCTGTCTACCCGATCCGCAATGTGCCGAACCCGAGCACCCGGGAGACAACAAACTTTTTGGTTCATGCGGTCCCGGCAACAGATTGCCCCATCTACCTTGATAATAATGGAGTCCCCTACCACCACAATCTTTCTTTGTATCTGAGCATCCTGAGTCCCCACTGTGCTGGAGGAACTATTCCCCTGGCTACTAGAGGAATTAGTCTCCCCCAGCCTTGCCATTTCTGCCCCAACATTCCCAATATCTTCACTCAACATGGCAAATCTATTGGGATGTGTCAGCTCAGAAACGACCTGCCTCTCCCTATTACCCCTGCTTCCACTTCTAACTGTCACCCAGCTACCTACCTGCTCCTCACTAACAGCACCACCATCTGCACCACTAGTCGAAGCAAGGGCCTGCTCAATGAGCTCTAATTCCCTTTCAAGATTGCCAATGTCCCTCAATATTGCAAGTTGCCTCTTCAGATCAGCAATCTCTGATTCTAAAGAGACCACCCGCTCACACCTATCACAGCGGTATGCCCCTTGGAACAGCTGCTCCAAGTGCACATACATGTGGCAAGATGTGCTTTGAGTGGCATTTTCAATCCTACTCATTCTAGCAACTATGAAGTTTATAAGTACTAACAATAAACTGTACTTCAATATACTGTTTAACCACTTCCTTGTTCAAACTGCTTCTGGTTCTAACTGCACACACTTAAAACAACCAGCACGTCAAATCAACCACACAGATTAGTCAGTACATGCAAGCTCAGGATTCGTTAGAAGCCTCTGATTAAATAGGGACACCCACCAGGTGTGTTAGGGCAGGGAAGCACAAACTTTTTGTGCTGCGCCCCCCTGTCTCTCTGCCCCCGGCTCTCGCGCCCCCTGCCTTCCTTCAGCCGCGTCAGATGACGCTGCGTGGGCGTGTGACGTCAGGTCACATGGTGCCGCGGCGTCTATTGACGCCGCGTTGCCATGGCGACGCAACACAGGCGGCTGAATCCCGGTAAGTAAACAGTTGCAGGGGCCTCACGCGATCCCCCGGCATTTAATTTAAATGCCTGGGGGAAGAGCGCGGGGCCTCTGCAACTGCCCGCGGCCCCCCCAGCACAATCTCCCGCCCCCCCTGGGGGTCGCGCCCCCCACTTTGCGCACCGCTGTGTTAGGGTATCGATTAACTAACCCCACCCACTGCAGGTGTGTTAGGCCAGCCAATTAACCAACCACACCCACTCTGCCTCAGCCAGGAGAAAGGGGGGGGAAAAAGTTACAGGTTTAAAATTACAGCACACTTTAAAAATAGATTAACCCACTGCACACTCCCCAAAAAAACAGCCACCCCTGCTAGTATACCCAGTACTTCCCTTTCCTTCTGGTTCTAACTGCACACACTTTAAACAACCAGCACTTCAAATCAACCACACAGATTAGTCAGTACACGCAAGCTCAAAGGGAAGTGTCCCAAGATCGCCCAATAAAAACGAGATTAGTGCTCCAAAATTCACTTAAATGCGGTATCGGCTTTATTCAAACCTCCAACGTTTCGGTTCCGCACAATGACCTTGAGAAAGGTCACTGTGCTGAACCAAAAACGTTGAGAGACTTGTCAATATCGCATTGAGGTGAATTTGGAGAACAACTCTTGTTTACATTGACACATCTTTAAAAACAACACATCTGCAGAGAAGTGCAATGCTGGGAGGTGTTCATTTCAGGTCCCTCACCCTTCACAGAGCCGCCTCCCCTAACACCAGGATAGATTGGTGCAGACTCACTGTAGGGTGCTCAGCTTTAGCCCGTCTTAACTCCCATTCATTTCAATGGCAGCTAGGGCGTGCTAAAGCATAGCATCGTTTAGTGAACATAGACCACTGTGACTAACCTAATTAAATAGATTTCCGTTTGTCTCTAATGTTGTTGGGCACAAGAAGAGGAGATCGGGGGGAAATGTGAAAGATCTACGCCGGGTCCTTTTTATAGCCAAGTCTCTTACCTGCATACTGCTTTGAAGAAGTATCCTGTGTCGATCCTCCACATCTCAACATTTGAGGTTCTTGGTGTATTAAAGTCTGTTCTTGGCAAGGTGGACGGAAAGGTACTGTCAAGCGAGGAGCAGGGGGTGGTGGTGGTGGAGGAGGTGGTGGAGGAGGAGGAGCAGCAGGTGGTGGAGGAAAGTGCAGTGCTGGTTGGGGTGGTCCATCATTGTCACTTCCCAGTTTAGGGCCCGTCTGTGGGACAAAGATCTGTACAGGGATGTCTCTGCCACTGCTGCGCTTTGCGCCATCAAAAGCTTTCATACTCCGGCTTCTTCCGTCCTGCGTATTGGAAGACTGGGCAGACAGCGGTGGTCTTGCACTACGAGGCTGTAATCGAGAGGTTTTCAGCACAAACCCTGGCTGACTTTTCTAAAGGACGAGAAACAGGTTTCCATGCAGCATTTCTGACCCGAACCATTACATTCCCCTCCCAAATCAACATTTATTCTGTTTCATCAACGGTGTGTGTGTTTTTTTTATAATACAGCACAAGGCGAATACAATGGTGCAACACTCACATCTTTAAAGGTTTTTAATCGGTGTAGGGCCTTCTGACGTTCCTGATCCACCCATTCTTTTTTCTTTTTCGCCTCCTCTTTATGCTTTTCCCGTTTCTGTTGTAATACAAAGAACACTGTTTGACGGTCTCCCACACAACCCCTTCAAACTCTACAGAAGCCTCTTCCTATAGAGGAGGGGTTACTGCAGGTGGAGACGGCAAACTATTCATAGCTACGGCACTCACCATCTGTATAGAATGATGCTGATGAAGGCGCGTCTCAGTCTCTTGGAATTGCTTTAATTTGACTTCCTGCGTCTCCACACACTGATCCTGTAAAGAACAGGGAGTTGAACACAGCAATCCGGGTTTTATCTACTGTTTTTAACATATTTTTTTTTATTACAAGATTGAAGCAAGGGGGCTCCGAAGCCAAACTGCGTTAATTTCAGCTCCGGGGACCCCCTGTTTCCAGAGATAGTTACCTCCGTAAGGAGTGCTGGTATCTCTGAAGTTTGTTCCCCGGTCATGCGAGCCGATAGGAAGCTGCGCCGGATGACATCACGGCCTCCTATTGGTCGGCGGGACTTTTAACCCCGCCATTTCGTTAGGCACACAAGTTCCCTTGCTGAATAGATACCAGCACCCCCTACGGGAGCTAAGTATCTCAGGAAGCAACGGGATACAAAACGCATCTCAGCTGCGGAAACCCCCTACTTCCATCCGGTAATAAAAAAAATTCAAGAACACAACACAATAAAGCCTTGATTGCTGCTTCAATGGAAGTTTCTTCTACTACAGTGATGTCAAAAAAACGTACCACCACGACATTCTCCAATGACCAGAATATACAATACATTCAGGGCCGCCAACAGGGAGGGTGTGGGGAGAGCAGGGGACTAGTGTCCAGGGCCGGGGGGCTCGGTGGCCGGTCCTCCCACGCTGAGAATCTGATGCTGGCTCGCACCGGGGCCCATGACGTTGGCGCGCGCCAGCATCGGACGCTCAGTGCGGGACAGAGTGAGGGGGAGAGGCCTGCAGCTGCAGCCCGGCGGCAATGAAAGGACCGGCCACTGGGCCCCCCCGCAGCCACCGGGCCTGGCCAGAGGACATCCCCAAAAAGGTAGATACATGTATTGGTGGGGCTGGGGGGGCTGGGGGTTATATGTATTTGAGGGTGTTTATTTATATTTATTTGGGGGGGGGGGGTGGGTGTTATGTATTGGGGTTTATATGTATTTGTGGGAGGTTTTATTTATTTAATACATACTTGGGGCTGGGGGATTGTGTGTGTCGGGGAGGGAGTGAGAGGAGAGAGAGTGAGGGAGAGGGAGGAAAAGAGGGAGTGAGGCAGTGTGGAGAGAAAAACATGTGAGGTGGGGGGGTGGAAAGGATTGAGTGAGAGTGGGATAATTGATGGAGGGGGTGAGTGAGACGGAGGGGAAAGAAATACATGGGAAGAGGGGGGGGGGGGAAGAGAGGCCTCGTGAGGTGTGAAATGGGGGGGCTCGCAAGACCGCCGACATTGGGGGAAGGGAGGCCTGTCGTAAATCTAATCCAGGGCCCCGGGAAAATCTGTCTGCGGCCCTGAATACATTGTTTTGGTGCTATAACAACTGGTTACATAGTGTAGCACTGTCACAAATCCTGAGCACAGGTTTCCGGTCTTCAGACAGGTAGTGGGCAGTGACAGGTAGTGGGCAGTGACAGGTAGTGGGCAGTGGCAGGTAGTGGCCAGTGGCAGGTAGTGGCCAGTGGCAGGTAGTGGCCAGTGACAGGTAGTGGCCAGTGACAGGTAGTGGCCAGTGACAGGTAGTGGGCAGTGACAGGTAGTGGCCAGTGACAGGTAGTGGGCAGTGGCAGGTAGTGGGCAGTGGCAGGTAGTGGGCAGTGACAGGTAGTGGGCAGTGGCAGGTAGTGGGCAGTGACAGGTAGTGGGCAGTGGCAGGTAGTGGGCAGTGACAGGTAGTGGGCAGTGGCAGGTAGTGGGCAGTGACAGGTAGTGGGCAGTGACAGGTAGTGGGCAGTGACAGGTAGTGGGCAGTGACAGGTAGCGGGCAGTGACAGGTAGCGGGCAGTGACAGGTAGCGGGCAGTGACAGGTAGCGGGCAGTGACAGGTAGTGGGCAGTGACAGGTAGTGGGCAGTCACAGGTAGTGGGCAGTGACAGGTAGTGGGCCCGGCCCCATTGAGGGGCAGTTCTTGTCCCTGCAGCGCCCGCCATAGCTCGCGCTGCAGCAGACACCGGGGACCTGGCCCAAGCTTCACGAGAGGATTGTTGCTTTAAAAATCATAGATTTGGCATCTCAGCGCCTGCTAAAACCCCGATACTTACCGGTGAAGTTACCGGTATTACATCCTGGCTTCTAAAGAGGCCTTAAAACGGCACGCCGAACAGGGAGCTGCAACCAATGATGTGGCGGCTTCCTATTGGCCAGAGATTGGTTCCCCCTAGAGGGAGATTTATACCCTGCAACTTCAACGGGAAGCATCTCGGCGACTGGGGGAATGGGTCCATGAAGCTGAAAAACGCGCGTCAGCTCTGGGGAGCCCCTCCATTCCCATCCTGGGTATGGGGGGGGGGGAGAAGATGGGTGCTTTAAACACACCAGCGAACATTTTTAAACCACGCTACAAATGTACGGCTTCATACATACGCCACTGAATGTTTTAGAGAACGCCAATTACTTTTTTGTTCCTCAGTAAGGCTCGTCTGGTGCAGATAGCCCCTCGTTTAGACTCCAGTTGCTGGGCCTTCCCGTGGAGCGACGTGACGGATGAGCCGAGGTTGTGAGGAGACTGCTCACTGGCCTGAAGTTCCTGAGGGTCTTCCAATGTATCGTAGTAAACAACCTCTTCTTGATGGTCTAAAAACAAGGGCAGGGAGCAGGTTGTGTCACCATATACCTTTACCTCACTAGAAGTCTGACTGACGGGAGTGTGGCGATTACAGTGCAGGGCCACATCCAAACAAAAAGCGTTATAACAGTAATAAGTCCAATAGGATCAAATTTAGGGGTTAACAAATAATTAAAATTAAGCCAAAAAAAAAAAGGTGTTAGTAAACACTAAGGCTAAGGCCCCGCTCCCAGAGTCAGCGCACCCGCACTGCTGACAGGCGGTGCGCTGAGATACACAGACCGCGATATGCGGTCTGTAGGGAGCGGGAGCCGGGCGGGTGGTGGGCGGTTTGACAGGGAGGGGGGGCGTGGCTTGAGCGGAGGGACCCGCTACTCTCCCCCCCCCTCCACGGACTCGGGCTGGAGCTTCGGTAAGTATTAAACACACACACACGCAGGCACTCATCCATACATACACACACACACACACACACAGGCAGGCACTCACGCACTCATACACACACACGCGCGCACACACACTGGCAGGCACTCACGCACTCAGGCACACACATATACACACAGACAGGCACGCACACACACAGACACACACACAGAGAAAGGCACTCACCTGCTTTCACTCCACACTCCTCCCCGCTCCCCGAAGCCTCTCCTCCTCCCGCAGCCTCCCCTCCCCATTGGCTCACAGCCACACACGTCACGCGTCAAAGCTAGAAAACACCATTCTGTGGTGTCTCCAGCGGCTGACGTGCGACAGCGTGTAGTCAGCTGTGCCGCCAGTGGGGACCGGGACCGGCTCGCGAGGATTCCCCTGCTGGTGGGGAACTCGCTACATTGCCGCCCGCGCCAACGAGTGCAGCGGGACCGAGGCCTAACTAAAAGGTTTTAGAGCATTGGGTCTCAATGTCATAATTTGCCCCACGGGAGGAAGGATTGTGTAACAAACAATTTATAGTATCTCCCGTATAGTGCCCCTGCTATAAAAGAAAGCAAAGAGTAACACACACACACACACACACACACACACACTCACCTTATACCCGCTTGCGAGTCTTACCGGCGGCGGGGTGGTGCGGCGTCTCCCGGCATTCTCCTGCGTCTCCCCCTGTAACTCCGTGAAAATGGCTGCGCGGCGATGACAACGATAAGCAGCGTGACATCACGACATTGTCATGGCAACGTGACATCATTTGCCGCTGCGCAGACATTTTCACGGGGGGGTGCAGGGGGAGACGCAGGAGAATGGCGGGAGACACCGCACCACCCCGCTGCCGGTAAGACTCACCAGCGGGTAAAGTGAGGGTTTTTTTTGTTGTAAATTGTCGAGCCCTGTATACGATATATAGATATACGCACACACGTGTGCGCACAAATATATGCATATGTATGTGTAAATGTGTGTGACGGTGAATGCACCCTATGCCTGGGAGACCTATGTATAGGTCTAGATTCCAGCAGTGACCTGGTTAATCCCAGCTTGAGGAAAGGCTGGGATAATTACCAGCTCCCAGCTGCCTCGTTAAGGGGCTTTAAGAACCCAGAGCTCCCACTTGCTCAGGGTTCCTGTCTGAATCAGAGAAGCACGTCATGTAACCCTGAGAGGGAGAGCAGCTTGCCAACAGGTCTGTTACATGGGGACACTTACCTGTGCGCTGTGCTTCTATCCCAGACTTGCACCGTTCTGTCTGGGAAAAGGGCCAAGTCCGGCTAAGGACTTCTTTTCCGCTGGTTTATCTATGCTGAAGTGTTTTTTTTATATGCTTAAAGTAGCAAAGAGATTTACAAATGCACAATCTGTCAAAGTCAGCAAAACATTGTGCATTTGCAAGAAACTTTGTGTGTTTTCTCACACACACACGTTTATTAGACTTCTTCTTTTGAAACACAGGTAGGTGTGTAACACGGCTATTTGGAGGTACAGGTATACCCCGGTTTAAGGACACTCACTTTAAGTACACTCGCGAGTAAGGACATATTCAATAGCCCCATACCCCTGTGTCCGTACACTCACTTCGCGAGTAGACACTTATTCTGCCCTACTGACCGCCGTAGTAGTGAAGCGCTGATTCCCCTCCCCCAATAGGCAAACGGCAGCTCGCGCATGCGCCTATCAGCACATCCTGAACAGCAATACCGGCTCCCTACCTGTACCGAAGCATCGATAAGTGGGGAAAAAGGTAGTGCTTCACTTTAAGTACATTTTCGCTTTACATACATGCTCTGGACCCATTGTGTACGTTCATGCGGGGTATGCCTGTACTGTACTTTTTTTTGTCCTCAGCAAGAAAACCTTTTCTTTAGATGAACACAAAAATGGCAATTTTCAGACCTTCAAAAAGACTTAAGCCACCAACGACAAGACTTCATTTGTTGCTCCTTCCTGCCATTCATGTACTATGACCCTAGGCAGAACATGGCGCATTAATAAAGAGCCGATGGAAACGTGGGACTTTGTACGTGGTGCAGACGCTGCGGGTACAGTGCAGAGCGCATTGCAGGCCCGAGGCAGAAAACAGAAAAACGTGCCAACATCACATGAAGAGCTTGCGTTCTTACCTTTAATTTGTCGACGCAGCGTGTTCAGCTCGGTTATTAGCAGCATTTCCTCATACTTGAGTATTTCAAACTGAACATTGTACAGTTCCCGCTGCGTTTCGTAGTACTGCAGCTCCAGCTCGTCCACCACCACCATGGCTTTCTCCGTGTCCGTAACGTCCCTCATCTGGAGATTTAAAGTACAGCCGTTTTATGCACGGAGAGAAGCAGTCTCCTCGCGCTTCGCAGCACAAATGTGCATCTATGCCTAGTGCAAGGCCGCGTCCATACTCCCCGCGACTGCGCGCAAAAGGCCGTACCAGAGGCAGGCCATAGAGCGCGCAACGGCACTTGCGATTTGAGACAAATAATTTTGACTGGGTCACGTGCGTGGTTCAGCCAATGAGAGCGAACCGCTCACGTGACGTCACGGCCACGCCTTCCCGTCGCGGTGGCTCACGGGCCACAAATCACTCGGATGACCGACATGACGCCATGCGCTCCGCCGCGCGCGCCTTCTATATCCGTGGACTAAGGGTACAGCGTTATTACATTGGAAACTGCAGAAAATAAACAGAAGCTCAAAAGCCAAGAGACTATGCTGAGCCGATGGACCGGCTTCATTTATCCTGTAGCAATTACAGAGACAATCCAAGCGCTTCTGTATTACACCGCATGGAAGTAGGGGGTATCCGGAGCTGAACCCCATTAATTTCAGTTCTGGGGACCCCCTGCTAACGGAGTCCGTAAAGGGTGCCAGTAGCCGCTCCGGCACAGTTAGCTGGCATTGTGGTGACCCTTCCAGGGTTTACGCTCACCCCTCACCAAGATAGCAGGTCATTTTCATTTTGCTGAGTTGGGACATATCCAATGTGATTATTCTTCCTTTAATTATAGAGGTAAATAAGATTTTTAACTCAGGGAGTGCTAGGACCTGTTAACGGTCATGCCTTGATATGGCTAGCAGGCTTAAGACGCTTTGGCCAAAGGGTTAAACTAAATGACCCTTTTTCAAGAGAATATATAGGTATTTCACGGTGTATTTTTGTCATATTGGATGTAGCTCTGGGCTTCTCGGTTTTTTGTCGCATACATTGTGGGGGATCAAGTAATGGCCGCTTTTCAAAGCTCCCGCGCTCTGCGGGCCAATAGACAGCCGTGACGTCATCAGGTTCGGCTTCCTATTGGCTAGCGTGACGCGGGAGCTTCAAACCCCAGCCGGAGCTGTTACCGGCACCCCATACGGAGGTAAGTATCTCTGGAAGCGTGGGGTCACCAGAGCTGAAATTAATTGGGTTCAGCTTCGAGAGACCCCCTGCTTCAATCTGGTGCAACAAAATAGAAATACATGTTTAAAAAAAATAAAGACTCATTTCACACGAAAATAAATGCTGCTGGTTGTATGCATTATGGTAGATCAGTAGGATACAAGCAAATTAAAAGGTCACAGTTCCCATCCACAAATAGTACATATGAAAAGGATTAATAGCACAGGAATCCATCGCAGTGCCTAGGATTGACCTTACGTTTCTCTTGGTCTCGGCCCTCTTCTGCTTCAAGCACAGCTCTTTCGTTCTCATGTGTTGAAGAGTCTCTTTGGCCAACATGGATTTTAGCTTCTCCAGTCTGGGCAAAGCCGTGGCCCATGTGGTTTGTCCAAATCGCCTAGCATCCAGCTCCATTTGTTTATGCATGGCTGTTGGAACAGAAATGACACCAAACATTGCAGAGCCGTTTATACACGGACAGAACACAGAAAGCCTTCTTCAGAACTTTAAGGAGATGACCCTAAGTCACACAATCTACAACTCAACCTGAATGTCTTCAATGCTGGTAAAATGTTAATGAACAACTATTTTATATAGCGCTTTTCTTCCAATGGGACACAAAGCGCGTCACAAATACAGTATAGCGCGCGGTACGCAGCAAATAAGAATTTCTACACAGTCCCTGCCCCGTAGAGCTTACAATCTGTGTTAATCAGGGAGATAAAGTAACTTGCCCATGGTCACAAGGAGCCGACACCGGGAATTGAACCAGGTTCCCCTGCTTCAAACTCAGAGTCGTTACCAGGGTCAGTGCGTTTACTCACTGAGCCGTTCCTTCTCTGTAAGCGCAACCCTGCTTATTCCTTGGCAACTTGTGCTTCTATGGCTGAATGTATCTCTCTGCATAGTGAGCACCACACTGACCCCGATGTTCATGGACCCGAGATGAATACACGGAGGACGTGTAATTTACTGTATAGTAATTTACTGTATAGAAATGGAACACAAAAGAACAAAAAAAAGGGCCCATCGCAATTGTACGTTAATCACTAGGTGGAGTCGAAATTTGATTTTTTTTAAATTTACTTTTTTTTCCCCCCCCCCGAACTCCAACGAATTTCTGATATTCGAAAATGCGGAAAACCGCCATATTCATGACCAAAACAAACTCCGGCTAGTAATTGGCCCATCTCTATGCATCACTTCCAAGACACAGATCATGTTGTGAATTACTTTGTAGCGCCCGGAGAAGCCAGTTTTCTTTGTAGCGTCAGCGGTTCCGATGGACCCTGCGCGGCTTCCTGCGGTTCCCTACCTGCCAAGGCTTTCGCAGTCTCCTTGAAGTAATTGACCGTCACGTCCTGTATGGAGAACACGGCCTGGTCGGCTCTGGCGTTCCATTTATCCGCTTCCTTCCGCAGCTCCTCGATTCTTTTCGGGCCGAATTCGTTCATTTCGAGGGATTTCTAACCGGAAACAAAAAAGGAAAGCGCTGAGGTCCCGAATTTCATCGGTTCTGTGCAGCAGAGCCAACATCTAGCACAGGGGGGGCGCACATTTTCCCTCTGCGCCCCCCCAGCCCTCCCTTTACCTTGGCTCCGCCGTTAAATGACGCCGCTGGGTAATGGTACATCATGTTGCCATGGCAGCGTGACTGTCACGCGACCCCGCAGTGTCATTTGACGCCGCGTTGCTGGAAGTGAAGTTAGAGAGGCCTCGCACGGTCCCCCAGTATTACATTTTAAATGCTTAGGGGGAGAACCTGTAACCGCCGCGCCCACCCTGCGATATCTTGCGCCCCCCAACCCACGCACCCCTGATCTAGCACATGAAAACAAGTACACACTAATTCCTCACTCAATGCGGAAATGTAGGAGCTTCCTCTCGGGGGACCTTCCCATGTACTGGTTACTACTGTACATGCAAATATCACCTATTATTCAAATAGTTATTGATGGAACATGTATTTGTATAAAAAAAAAAGTGGGTAACATGATCTGTAACTAGTTGAATAAATGCAGACCTATTTTTGTTTTACAAGTAGGCAATTAATTGCCAGCTGCTTTAATTAGCTGAAGGTTACGAGCTTCAACCAATAGCAGTGGAAAGATACAAAAGTATCACCCCTCCCTCCCCCTTCCCCCACAAAAGACTCCTCACCCAGGCAGAAATACATGCAGCTGGTATTCAACAGGAACTAGACACAAACAGATACCATTGCAGGGAAGGTTACTGGGGAGAGACAGCAATACAGAACACTGCATTGTTATCCATTGCGGTCCCCAGATTCAGGAAATTCTGCTGCTCCTACTAGCTCACGCTGGGACAAAGTATCCTAAAAAATCATGACAGTCCCACTTAGTTGGCCTCTGAATAGGGACGTGTTTGTCAATCAAGTGTTTTATTTCCCATTATCCCACACTGTCCTTATCAGAGAACTAATACAGATAAGGGGAGGTGGGGAGCGGGGACTCTGGCTGCACAAGCGCGCGCTCGCTCGCTGATCACAGTGACATCACACAGTGGGGAGCAGCCAGATGGAATCTAACCTCACCCAAGTCTCACTTTAAAACATAAATTGAAATACTTTTCGGTGTCAGATTTGGGTAAAATAAATAATAGTCAATGACCCCGATGAAACCCCCTTAAAAACATGTCACTGGAATTAGTTCAAACACCCAAAAGTGGTATGGAACGGCGCTTTCAAAGATCAGTGCAAAGGTGAATTGGTGAACAATATTATTGGTGAATATTAAGATACGAATCAAGTGACCTATACGTGACAAGTTATATAACATGTGTCTGGGTGATATAGAAAATGCTGAAAATTGGAATTAGTTCAGTTTGGTCCTAGGAAGGACTGCCCCTTTAATGGGGAACATTTGGGAACCCTAAGAGAAGCACAACACATGGACATTCTGAAGACAGACCAAGTATATAGACTTTCAACAAGGGTCGTGCTTGTTCTTCATTGTGGGGTGCGCCTCTGTACTTAAACAAAGTAACCACTTTCAGGGTGTGCATGTTTTGTTTTTTTTTGTTTTTTTTAAACTGACAATAATAATAATAATTATAATAAAAAATAAAAGAGGAAAAATACTGCATGACGGCTCTGAAATTCACCAAATACACAAGCTGCATTTGGACTGATACAATTGGAAGCATAAATCATTTTGACTATAATTGGCTTAAACTACCCTGTGAATAAAGCCCTTGAGGATTTCCAATACGAGAGCTTCAAATATAAAATGAAAGGAAAGAATAACGGTACCAACCAGTATGTCAAGCTTGTATAATACCGCCAGCTCCCTCATATCCCTGAAAGGCTGAAGTAAGTATTGGTAGAATTGCGTTGCCACAGTAACTAATTCCATGTAAGTTTCGTCTTCTTCCTCATAAAGTTTCAGCAAAGACACCATTTTATCTGCATTTTTGTGTTGATGAATAATCTAAAGGGGAAAAAAAAAAGAAATAAAATCAATTATTTTCCTAAAACGATGCGTTTTTCCCTTCCAAAAAAATAAAATAAGGAGTTGTGTTTTAATTTCCTCATTCTAAAAGGAACCTATGGTTATTGATTCCATAGAGCAGGGAGCTGGCTAACTCCAGTCCTCAGGGGCCACCAACAGGCCAGGCATTATGGATATCCCTGCTTCAGGTGGCTCCATCAGTGTGCGGAAGCAGGGATATCTTTCGTCCATCCCCCCCAGGTAACCCGCTTTGTGACCAAAAGGGCGGTGCTGGAAAAACAAACAAAAAAAAAACTAAAGTGTGCAATTTTTGAAGCAATTAACCGTTCTTGCCATTTATTACCCCCGGTCAAGTGAAAACTGTGTCCCCAGATGACCTGCGCTTTGATGAGATGTTGATAAGGGGTCAAAGGCTAGGTGTTGCATGCCCCACTGGCAGTGAAAAGGTTAAATGACAAGGCCAGTGTAAAGCACACGGGTGTTTTTCCGGTTTCTGGGGCTGACCCCGGTCACTGGACACTGGACGCTGGTCATTGGACACTGACATTGCTGCACAAGGCCTGAGCCCCCACCAATTCCGAGTGATATTTTATAAAGGTGCAACCCTTTCTAACAGCAACAAGTGTATCCTTAGAAATAAATCCCGCCGTCATTTTTTGGAGGTAGCAGGGCGCTCATCTTCACACGCATACACGTACCAAAGTTATATTTCCTACTGGTGAAAAAATCCCCACATACAACATACTTGTTGTCCAACTGGTTTCACCGCCACTGCGTCTTTACCAGGGTAACGTCTAAATCAACATTTGTAAACCCTTCCAATAAAAGCTATTGCAAAACACCGGCACTTGTGATTATTGTAATACGGGTATTCATATGAATTCATTTCAACCTTTTATTTAAAAAAACAAAAAACACGCCTCCTATTTAATTTCTATTTTTCATCCGAAAGGACCTTTTGCTCATAACGCCTCTATCTGGAACACTTATCTTTGTGAAATCAGTGTCTTATTGTCTCAGTTAACATACAATGTTATTGTCTCCTCCCTCCCACATTGTACTGCACGTTGGAATATGTTGGCGCCATACAAATAATATTCCAATAAAAATGTTATTGGCAGGATGTTCCGGTTCTATAAAAATGTTGCGCTGTAGTGTTTCACAAACACTTATTTTTAATAGCACTGCTTTATTTAGGGGTCTGCTAGTACACCCAACATTCAATTTGGAACATTGACATATCCCACCTGTTACAGAACAAATAAAGTTAAAAAAAATTTTTATATTGGTAAGGGCAAATGCTTTAGTATTATAAATGAGCGCATTTCCCACACCTATAAATTACCAGCAGGTGAGGTCTTTAAACCCCCCCTTATTTTTTTTTTTACCAGGGCGGGAAGGGGTCCCAGGAGCCAAAAAACGTGTCAATTTCAATACCCGGGGCCACCCTGATAACTGGTTTCAGAGATCCTTAGCGCAGTTACTTCCTGGTCTTTAAATTCCCACGCGGGCCAATGGGAAGGCTCGACGGATGATGTCACAGCCTCCTATTGGCCCTTGTAATCGTGGAAAGATTTAAGCTGCCATCTTTATTTGTACCAGCGATACTTTATAGCGCAAGTATCTCGGGGGTCAGGGAACCCCAGGAGCTGAAACGTGCTATGCTTCTGCTTCCCCACCCAGGTAAACTCACGAAAAGGAGTTAGGGAAAGGTAACGAAATGCAAACGGGGGGAACGTCTCCTTTCTCAAGGTGTTTGCAGCAGTATTACATAAACTTTTATAGTAACAATATTCCATGTAAAAAGAGCTGCAAAAAGCAAACCTAGAAATATGACCAGTATACTGCCCCAATTTAGCTGCAGTTCGGAGCCAAATAAACAGACTCTCGATACAAATAAATAAAAAGCGACTTGATACAGCAGTGTAAATGCATCCTTTTTCACCTGGAAAAAATATAAAACTTTGGAATGCTGATAGTAAATGAATATTAATTCTACATTTGATACGAGTAATATATAAATGAATAATACTATTATTGAGTAATAGAGACGAATGCAATATAACGTATGTAAAATAAGTGAATATAATAATGTATCAGTGATAATCGGTGCAAAAAAAATAACACAATATAAAGTAATGTATAAGTGAAATAAGTAATGTAGAAGTGATATGTAAAAATGATAATACATGTAATAATTGATGTAAATTGCTTATATTATTATTACTTACATATTACTTATCCGTTCCTTATTATATATCACTTATATACTATTAAATATAATAATGAATGTATCAGCAATAATTATATAAGGAATCAGTGATATAAGTGATAAAGATATCCATTCCTTAATATATCACTTATCCATTCCTTATTATAAGTAATCTATAAGTGATAGATATTACCCTATTTCCTCGATTCGAAAACGCATCTTTTTTCCGATTTCACATGTCTGAAATCGGGGTGCGTCTTAGAACCGATGTATTAAAAAAAATAAACAAATCGTGTCTACAGTACTAGCCCCCTCTTTTCACTTACCATGTTTCAGGAGAGGTCCCATGTCAGCGGAGGATGAAGCGGGTGGCGGCGGCAGGAGAGGTCCCACGTCTGCAGATGGTTGAATATGGAAAGGCGGCGGGAGTGTGGCAGAGATCGTAATAGCAGGAGAGCTGAGCAGGAGCAGAGCGGCATAGGGGAACGGCTTGGGAGGTGCACACTGTAACCGGAAGTCAGACACCGGTCAACTTCCGGTGTTACTGTGTGAACCTCCCAAGCCGTTTCCCCATTCCGCTCTGCTCCTGCTCAGCTCTCCTGCTATTATGACCTGTCCTGCCGCCGCCGCACTACCGCCCGCTGTCCATCTTCAACCATGGGACCTCTTCAGCCGCCGTCCGCTTCATCCTCCGCTGACATTGGACATCTCCTGCAACATGGTAAGTGAAAAAGTAAATTTTGTTCGATTGTAAGGGCCAAATCAATGGTGCGTCTTACAATTGATGGCGTCTTACAAATCGAGGAAATACGGTACTTATACATTCCTTATTATACTAATATAGAAGTGATACGTATAAGGCATGGATATCATTATTACTTATACATTCCTTATAATTAATATAGAAGTGATATAATAAGGAATGGATCAGCAATATCAATAAGTGCCCTACCAGAGGAAGTGACTTGTTTATAGAAGAGGTGCACAGTAACCCCTGCCTGCCCCCCTCCCCTTCTCCCCCCGGTGTTAGCACCTGGCGCAGCGCCTCCTTGGCCCGGGTCACTTGCCCCTCCAGGCTCTTCCTGCGGAATTCGTGCATGTTTTCGAAGTATTCGTCGGTGTCCCGCGGCAGCTCCCGGGGGAACAAGCCGTCCAGCAGGATCCGCCGGCCGCACACCTCCAGCGCGGTGCCCAGGTAACCCTCCAGCGCCCGGCACACCGAGTCCAGCTCCACCCCCGGGGCCTCCTCCCAGCACCGGGCACCGGGGAACAGCAGCGTCCACAGGGAGCCGGCGGGGGGCGGGCAGGGCATGCCGGGGGGGAAGCAGGGCTCCAGCTGGGAGCTCACCGAGCTGAACTGCCGGTGCAGGTGCTGCAGGTCCGGTACCGAGTACAGGCCGGCCCAGCTGCTCTGCTCCCCGGGCTCTCCCCCCTGCTCCCCGGGCTCTCCCTCCCCCTGCTTCCCGGGCTCTCCCTCCCCCTGCTTCCCGGGCTCTCCCTCCCCCTGCTTCCGCCTCCGCTGCAAGGTCCGGTTGTGACAGGTCACCGCGAACTTGTTCTCCACCCGGTTCCAGGCCACCAGGAAGCCCAGCTTGGGTTTGTCCGGGTCCTCGAACACGTGTGTCCGCACGGCCACCCAGCCCTCCAGGCTGTCCATGCGCTCGCACTCCATGGTGGGGGTGTGTAACCCCCGGGTGCCTCCCTGTCCCCCCCCCGGGCGCTGGATCTCAGACACTCCCCTCTCTGCAGTCTGACCAGGAAACACTTCTCCCCGGGACCTTTAAACCGGCCCCACGTGCTCTTCACACCTCCCCCTCTGCATCACATCGCTCTCTGCTTTATTTCTCTTTCTCCCTCTCTTCCCTTTCTCTCTCTCCCCCTTTCTTTCTCTGTCTCCCTCTCTCTCCCTTTTCTCTCTCTGTCTGCCCCCCTCTCCCCTTTTTTTCTATGTCTGCCCCCCTCTCCCCCTTTTCTCTCTCTGTCCCCCTCTCTCTGCCCCCCTCTCCCCTTTTTCTCTCTCTCTGCCCCCTCTCCCCTTTTTCTCTCTCTCTGCCCCCCTCTCCCCCTTTTCTCTCTCTCTGCCCCCCTCTCCCCTTTCTCTCTCTCTCTGCCCCCCTCTCCCCTTTCTCTCTCTCTCTGCCCCACTCTCCCCTCTCTCTGCCCCTCTCTCCCCTCTCTCTGCCCCACTCTCCCCTTTCTCTTTTTTTTTCTCTCTCTCTCTCTCTCTCTCTCTCTCTTTCTCTCCCCTTTCCCTCTCTGTCTGCCCCCCTTTCACCTTCCTCTCTTTTCCTTATTTATATTTAGCAGAGTGCCTGTCAGGTGTCTCCTCACTGCACATAAACATGACCTTTGCACAATATGAAGGGGAGGGCAGATCTACACAGGGACTTTCCTCCTCAATGCTGATTTGCTTCTGGCTTTGAGCTGTGATGAGATACTTGGTAGGCCATGCACCCTGGTCAGGCTGGGGGAGAGGCTTGCAGTGTTTATCATCAGAACTCATGTGACTGCAGTGAAACTGGTTTCAGGGCTGTGACTTTAACATGGAACGTAAGATCTGTTTGGTGATCAGGACATTAAAGTTTTGCATTTGCTTTCACATCAGATTTGGTAGTCCAATTCATTTTAACCCCTTTCCTGCCAGAGCGGTCTTTACTGCATTGCAGTGACAAGTCTGAAGCTGCGACTATACCAAAAAACGCCTGTGGTGTCTCCCGTAGCGACACCGCGCGGAGACTGGTCTCTCAGACCTCAGCGCCGGAAGTAAGCTGGGCTAAGCCTTCGGTGTGCGCCGGCCTGCATCAACTGCTGTGACCGGCCGCCGGGCCCCCTGCAGCCACCCAGCACTCTGGGAGAGATAATATATAACCTTTCATGTTATACCAGACGCAGGGCCAAAATACCGGGTTGTCCGCTTCCGAACGGGACACCTGGCAACCATGATTATATATTGTCAAATATCAAATGTTAAATGGAATGTAAATGTAATACTGCGTTCATAACAAAGAATAGTTTACAAAATTGTTTTCTGTCAAATAGTGTTCAACCCTCTCCGGTATTTACTTTGTTTGTTTGTTTGTTTGTTGTAGGTGACATTTTAAAGTCCAAGTGGACGATTCTGCGTGATCCTTTCCGGCATGAGTTGAAAAAAATCAGGCCAGTACGATCTGGCGATGCAGGTCCCAGCAGCATGGATCATCCATCTATCTACCTGGCCTTTTTTTTCCCACAGCATGCTGTTCCTTAAGGAACCGATGACACCGGCAGTCACCGATTCAAATCTAGAACGGGCAACAACGTCACCATCGCCCCAAAGTTATACGGTCTATGCACCATCTGTGCATACTCCGACAACGCCTTCCCAGGGCATTGAAGATGCTTCTGAAGTGGAGCAGGATTCATTCACGTATTCACAGACATCCTTGGCATGTGTGCTGCGGGCGATGTGGATGACCCTGTATTCTAAATGGCGGCCTGCAGCGAGCCACCGGCAAGAAGGAAACAAGTGTCAGCGATTTCAACAAGGAAAGGATAGCTCTGGAGTCGGAGAAGATTAACATGATGGCCAATGTGTGTTAAAGATAGCTAAATCTTAGCACCATTTAGTCCAGGGGCGGCCAACTCCAGTCCTCAAGAGCTACCACCAGCTCAGGTTTTCAGAATATCCCTGCTTCAGCACAGGTGGCTCAATCAGTCCTTGCTTCAGCACAGGTGGCTCAGTCAGTGGCTCAGTCTTCGACTGGCCCACGGGACTGCCAGTTGAAGAGCCCTGATATAAGAGGCTATATGGAACCAATAATGGTATACAATTTACATATGATCCCAGACAATAAGATGTAATCAAAATAAACGCTCCTATCCTTGCAGCCTAAGGCTGAGTCCCCGCTGGCGCTGAGTGCGCTCATGCTTGGAGAGCGCTCGAGCGCCGGGTGTCCTGCTTGTACGCACGCGGGGGAGGGGCATTGTGGGTAGTTGAGCGCGCGGGTAAGTATAGTTTTTTTTTGTTTACCCGAGCGCGGGTGAGCGTGAGGCCGCGCGCACCGCGTGAGTGGGACTTGCATATATCTATATATGTAAGTAGCCGCCCGCTCAGCGCCAGCGGGGATTCGGCCTTAATGATGAACCCCCCCCCCCCCCACAGGTCCCCTCGTCTTAAAAATCCAATAGCAATGTCCTTGGGTGCAGGAAAAAAATAGGATGAGAAGAAACAAAAATCCAATATTGTGTATATCAATTAGGAACATAATTAAAATATACTAAATACGGTAACAAGGGTAAATCTTGTCGCTGACCAAATACAATAACCGATCAAGAATGGTCTTCAGTTCTCTTGGGACACCGTTATATTTGTATACTGTTCACTTTCAATCATTTGTTTTCCTAATGGTAAATTTATACAGTCCCTTTTTAATAAAAAAAAAAAAGCTGCAGACCAAGCAATATCCTACATGTGTGTTTTTTTTTTAAAATAAATCAGTTCTGTACTATGAGAAAATACTTGTAGCATTTAAAAAATAAAATAAAAAAACTCTGAATGATATTTTTAATGTATTAGAATGTAACAAGCCTTTTTTGTTTCTCTAGCAACCATTTACAAAGTCACAGATACCGAGTCAATACTCCTCTGCAGCCATTTAGTCAACCCCTGTGCTGAATCTTCGCCGATCGATCCATTCTCCTGTGATCTTATCATTGTGTGGATTGTATTGATGCACAAATTAAAGGGAAAATACATCAAATTAAATTTTTTATTTTTTTTAAACAGCCGCTTGGCCTGCTGCTGTAATACAGCTGGTGCATTGCATGTGTATTTGAGCAAGATTTTTCGCCTGTAAAACATAATGGTTATTCACGAACCCCTGTACCTGTGATGTGTCAAAATCTAGCACCGAAGACCTACGAGATCTGATCTGCCACATTTCTGCTTCTAGTTCCTTCTGGATACATAAGGACAGCTGGGGGAGATCTATATTTGTCACGCGCTCATTGCTTGGACATCAGTATCTCTGGGCATACCTGTCTAAAATTACTCTTGGGCTTTCAAGCTCACTCCCAGAAAACAAGCACAGAGATCGTGAATTCATTTCTACCAGCAGATCTGGATCTGAGTAACCAGGTAAATCTGTACACGTGCGTGTTATTCTTTGCGTGTGCGTTAGCCTGCGTATGTAGTTTAGTATGAAGCTCAATTATGTGCAGTTTATCATATTTATACATGTGAACTCTTGACCATTATGCAGTGCTAGACATATGTTTGGGAGAGTGTTAAAAAGTTCTCATCTGTAGCTTTTAATATATACCTGTATATATATTGTAACAGTTTTGCATATGGGGAACCAACTAGGGTGTCATCACTTTTATACATCTGTTTTCATTTTACTCCGATCTCTTACTTAGGGAACAACTAATATCTCTGTTACCTTGTGAATAATGGAAAGAAACAGGTTTTTTTTCTTTCTGAAATGCATTAAATAAGCATCTGTTTTCTAATCTTTGTACTAGCGTGAAACGAGCATCTTACTTATAATAGTGTTAACTTTTTTAATGTATTTTAGAAATTGGACACCGACTTACTGAATTTTCTAATGATATTAATCATTTATCACTATCACATTTTTGTCCATCATTTGCAGGTCAACCTCATAATATGTTGGGGAATCACAAGTAGAAGGAGGAGCTTTATTCGGTTTTGGGGGTGTGAATAAAATGGGATATTAAGGTTGTTGCAAAACACATCACCACCAGTATTGGATGTGGGTTATGTCTGTATATCTTTATATAGCACCATCCATTTACATAGCGCTTCACACACATCACATGACATAATAAAACACATCATGGGAACATGTGCTTTAAGACAAAAGTAACATGAGGAAGAGGAGTCCCTGCCCCGAAGAGCTTACAATCTGCATTGTAAGTAGGGAGAATGTACAGAGACAGTAGGAGGGTGTTCTGGTCAGTGCGTCTGCAAGGGGCCAAGGTCAGTGCATGAGATGTACAGTACCAGCCACGGAGCGACATATATGTTTCATTAAAAAGGTGTGTTTTAAGAAAGGTCCTAAAGGTGGAGAGGGAGGGTGCTAGTCGGATGTTATGGGGAAGGTCATTGCAGAGGCGTGGGGCAGTGAGTGAGAGGTTGTTGGCAGGAGAGGGCTTTAGATACAAAAGGGATAGACAGAAGACATCCTGAACCAGAACGCAAGTCGGGTAGGTGTATAGCGAGAGATTAGGGCTAGATGTGAGGAGAGTGTAAAAAGCCTTAAAAGTGAGGAGGAGAATGTTGTGTGTAATACAGGATCTAATAGGGAGCCAGGAGAGGAATTTCAGCAGGGGTGACGCTGAGACCGATTTTAGGAGAGAGTAAAGTGATTCTAGCAGTAGCTATGCTATGCGTAGAAGGTTCTGCTTGTGATTTTTGCTATTGTCACTCAACTTGTTTTCCTTCACAATCTTAAGATTGTATTCAGGACGCCATCAGTGAAAGAGTGGGGAAAAGGACCAAGTTGTTCCAATCTTCCGGAATCAAGAAAACAACAATTTCTCACGTATATAATGGAGCCTGAGACTTTTGAGGAGATTGTTGTCTACCACAGTCCAGACCACTTAAACCCAACCATAGATGAAGCAGAAGAACAATATGAGTCTGAAGAGGCCAATGAACCGGAGCCTGAAGGCCTGACATTTTATCACATGGATCTGTATGATTTAAAGGAGAGATTAGACATATTTCCCGAAGGGTATACATCACTGGAGTTTGGAGATGCAGTGGAAGGAAACGAGTCAGCAGCATCAAATGAAATATTGGTTCATAGTCCAGAGCAGATACAACTTGATTTAGAAAGAGAAGTGGATGAACTGGCAAAACTATATGGGATTTCTGAAAACAGCGACAAAGACATAGAAGAGCTTCAATTGAAAACTTTTCAATATGTCAAGCACACCACTCCTACATTAATTGCTCCTTATAAAAATCTAACATTTGCAATTCCTGAACAAAACAAAGAGAGTGATCCCGCTGGTAATATTTGTCAACGGATAGATGAGGAGCCGAGTATAGGGAAAGAGGATGATTATGGACACTCTGACCATAAAGGCGGACAACTTGACTGTGACGACGGACACCTTGGAGATAAAGACGGACACCTTGGAGATAAAGACGGACACCTAGGAGATAAAGACAGGCACCTAGGAGATAAAGACAGGCATCTTGGAGATAAAGACGGACACCTTGGAGATAAAGACGGACACCTTGGAGATAGAGACGAGCACCCTGAAGATAAAGAAGAGCACCTGGAAGATAAAGAAGAGCATGTTGAAGATAAAGACGGACACCTTGGAGATAAAGAAGAGCACCTTGAAGATAAAGACGGACACCTTGAAGATAAAGACGGACACCTTGGAGATAAAGAAGAGCACCTTGAAGATATAGAAGAGCACCTTGAAGATAAAGATGGGAACCTTGAAGATATAGAAGAGCACCTTGAAGATAAAGATGGGGACCTTGAAGATATAGAAGAGCACCTTGAAGATAAAGATGGGAACCTTGAAGATATAGAAGAGCACCTTGAAGATAAAGATGGGAACCCTGAAGATATAGAAGAGCACCTTGAAGATATAGAAGAGCACCTTGAAGATATAGAAGAGCACCTTGAAGATATAGAAGAGCACCTTGAAGATAAAGATGGGAACCCTGAAGATAAAGAAGAGCACATTGAAGATAAAGACGGGCACCTTGAAGATATAGAAGAGCACCTTGAAGATAAAGACGAGCACCGAGAACATAACGATGAATCCCCTCATTGTGAAGAACATACAGCTGATATTCAGGAAGATTCTAATGCAGATGCTGATAAAGCAGAAGAAGACAATAACAATTCATACATCTATTTCATGGATCAGACCAATAAAGAAAAGGAGGTTCCTGACATTTTTTGTGTTACCTGCAAAATTCCAATTAGAGCATTTGAGAAGCTATTCGGCATGCACAAAGAGCACAATGTCACCCAAATAGCTACTGCTGTTGAAGATATCAAGGTAGGTAGACGTGTATTTCAATTTCATGAGGGAACAGAACAATGTTCTGAAAATACAGCTAAGACATTTTCTTGGCTTTATAGGAAGAAATTCACAAAAACATGTGTAAACTGGAGGAGCAAATTGCCCAGATGGAAAACTTTGCAAGCCACCTGGAAGATATCTTCATCACAGTAGAGGTGAGTAAACCTAAATGGATCAGTTGGCTATTCCAACTCAACAGGTCACATTCACCCCTTTGCCGTCATACAAAAATGTCCCATCTTACAGGAGAATGTCGCGAGACAGGAGCAGAGCTTTGAAATGCAGTATACGGAGGTAATGGACTTACTGACCGTAAAACACGAAGAAAAGGTGCAAGCTCTGGGAGACGAGAAGAAACTCAAACTGGAGACGTTGTATGACCAGCTGATTGATTGTGGAAAGAGTCTCGACACTTCCAAAGACTTGATGGAGACCATCCAGAAGCTATTTAAAGGAAAGGACAAAGTCGAGTTTGTAAAGGTAAGAGGTTTAAAAACCTTGGGCACTTGAGGGGCCAGCAACACGGAATGTGACATCCGGTCACGGCCATCTGAGTGCGACGAAGTCCCCGCCAGCGTTTAGCCACAAAGGGACCCTCCGCCACTGGCCGCTTCTACATTAAAGTACATTTTAGGGAAGACCGGGGGTTAACTTTAAAGGTTTTAGGGGTTAAGGGTTTTAGGGTAAGTGTAGCGTTAGTAGTAGGGGTTTTGATTCAGGGGTTTTAAGGTAAGAGCGAAGGTTAGGGACTCGCCTTGGCAGCAAGCGGCCGGTGGCCATGTCCCAGCGGAGAGGTGAGTAGCGGCTAAACGCCGACGATCACTGAGTAGCGGCGAAACGGCTGCGACTACATGTCCTATTTCTCCAGCAACAAACTGCAACACAAGTAACTGGTTTACTTGTTGCTTTTCAATTACAAATCTCCCAAACGCTGCAATTTCAAATACTCGGCAGCTACGTCAATGTTCCAAATTTCCACAGACGTCCGACAATGGGAGAGTCCTTGAAAATGCCGGCGACTGGCCGAGTAGCCTCGGCTTTGTCCAGTTTTGTGACGTGTGGTCACTTGGCTTCACTAACTGCAGCAGTGTCTCGGACAATGCGGGACTCTCTCACAAACCTGAAACGGGTTTCCCTGTCCTCGAATACAGAAGATTTAATGATGTTTACTGCTTCACATCTGTCAATTCACTCCCGGCAGACTGTCCGGCAGGGAGGACACCGCCTTTTATAATGGGTACCACGTGTGACAGTGTGTGAAGATTATGTAACTGATTTTGGTATTGTTGTTTAATTTTTATTTTTCTTTTGTCCCTTTGCTGCAGATGGTATTAAATACAACCAACAGGTAAGCATCACTAGTTCTTTTTATTTTATTCTGCGTGCGTATGTATGTATGTATGTATGTAGTGCCATCCATGTACATAGCACGTCACAGCAGTAATACACATTCCCATTATATGTTATATTATTATGTTATAAGTGCTTCAGAAATTAAAGTAACGCTAGGAACAGGAGACCCTGCCCCGAAGAGCTTACAATCCAAGTGGTAATTGGGGAGTATAGATTGGCGAATTTGGATCCTCAGTGGACCGGACGGTTTCTTTGGTCTGCGGATTTCAGCGGATCAATGTCAAAAAGAGCGATTCGCATTTTGCATATTTTTCATTATTACCGCCACGTGTATTCTGCCACCCACAGATTGGATTCTACAAATCCGTCCACGGGTGGTATCCAATGGTGGATTTTGATTGATCCGGGCGGATTGAAACCGCCCAAATCCGTTTGCGGATTTTACACCGCGACACGGATTTTGGGGGTAATTACAGTGAAAAAACTAGGGGGAAACGGATTTCGGCAGATTCGCTCCATCTCTAGTAGGGAGAACTTACAGCAGGAGGGTGGGTAAGTGCATCTGTAAGGGGCCACGGTCAGTGCATGTGAGATGTATAGTATCAGCCAACGGGGCTACCCATGCGCTTCATTAAAGAGGTGTATTTTAAGAAAGCACCTAAAGGTGGATAGAGAGGGTGCTAGTCGGATATTGTGGGGAAGGGCATTCCAGAGGTGTGGGGCAGTCAGTGAGAGGTTTTAGGCAGCAGAGGGCTTTATATACAAAAGGGGGTAGACAGAAGACATCCTTGAGCAGAAGGATGGGCAGGTGCGTTTATTTTATGTCTACATGCCAAATGTGGTTGTTTTGATTTATGCCAATTCACATTAACACAAACATAATTGTTGGTTTTCAGCGCTAACACTACCCGGACTCTGGAATAGCGCTGTTAAACTCCTGTTTTTTTCTGCGTGCGTTTTGCAGACTGAACGATTACTTCAATACCGACACAAATTTAAATATCTCTACAAGCGGAGAGTATCAAAACACAAGCATCGACTTCTGCGAGGTGGAGCAGCTACTGGGCTCCATGAACACGATTCCAGGTAATGTGCAAGAGGAACTAACGAGAAATAACTCGGTGAACGTTGCGCGTGGTAAGTAGATAACGCACGTTACCATTGTTTTTAATGGCGCTCGCAGTGAAACATGGGATAATAACGCTGTAATGTTGACGCAGTGTGTTTAGCGGGTGCCGCAACACGTTTTTTTTTTTCCTACGAAAGCAAATGTTGTATAAACGAATATGTAAAGCAAAATCATGACATGGAAATAGTCACGGTGAATTATTATTTTAACATTTGGTCAATAAGAAATCCAACGACACTGGGGCGGCAAACAGAGGCCGCGCTCTCCTCCCCGCTGATTGCCAGGAGAGAGCGTGAGGCCTCTGGAAAGGTCTCTTACGTTCTCCTTCGCGCCGCCCTCCTTCCGTAGCATCGTGGCGTTAAATGATGCGGCGACGTCGCGTTGTCATGGAAACGTGACGTCGTGTGATGTTGCGGCAACATCTGACGCCGCAGCGCTGCAGGAGGAGGCGGCCCGGGGCCACTGCGCACGTGCAAAATAAAGCGACATCAGGAAGCCTTCGGGCCCCTTCATCGGGATGGGAAAACAGAAACTAGGGCGCCAACTCAAGCCAGGGGCTGCGCAAGCGGGGAACAGGAATAAACACAAGATGTGATGGTAACGTGATGGAAGACATTGAAAATCTCCAGAGATGAGTCCTAGCTGCTCAAACCCCCTCGGATCTGTCCTAGCTGCTCATCCTTCATCGGGATGACATTTAAGTAAAGGGTTACATTAGCAGTTCGGGTAGGGGGTTAAAGATATGGGGAGTAATGGGTAAAGGTTTTTAGGGTAGGGGGTAGCGTTACATAGTTACATAATACATGAGGTTGAAAAAAAGACATGTGGCCATCAAGTTCAACCTCTGCTACATTTAGATACTTTATCCGTACTTACAGTATATTGATCCAGAGGAAGGCAAACCCAAACCAATAGTATTACAGGTTAAAATTAGCGTAAGGGGTTAGGGACTTACCTTGGCGGCGAAATGGCCGGCGCCTACAGGTCCCTGCGGCGAGGTGAGTAGCGGCTAAACGGCGGCGGAAAAAACGCCCATGACCGATGCGGAGTTTCATGTTCATCCCTAAAAAGAGATAAAAGGTACCAGAACTCGGCTCCCCTAAATTTCTCCCCCCCAAAAAATAGCCCGGAGGCACCCCCCAGTTTAATTACACTTACAGCGCTGGGAAAGAGTACAGATCTAGTATAAAAAAAGAAAGTGAATGTCCCTGCCAGGTTTCCATGGAAACTAACCAATGTTTGAGTTGCTTTTTAGCTATTTCGAAATTTGGAGAATAACAAGGGGCGATAGGTCGCACTTAAATGTTTTAAACATATTAAAAAGAGAGCTGTGAATTATCCACTTTGGGGCTAGAGCAAGGACCAGTGGTGTTGTACTGTATATCTCCCTAACATTTTAACACAGGGGGGTTCATCTCCCGTCCTCAAGACTGCACTCCCCCAACAGGTCAGGTTTTAAAGATATCCCTGCTTCAGCACAGGTGGCTCAATCAGTGGCTCAGTCGCAGAGCGAGCCACTGATTGAGCCACTTGTGCTGAAGCTGGGACGGACGGAGTCACCTGCGCTGAAGCAGGGACTGATTGAGCCACCTGTGCTGAAGCAGGGATATCCTGAAAACCTGACCTGTTGGGGGGGGGGGTTGGGGACTGGAGTTAGGCACCACTGCTTCTAACACGTAAGGGTTTCAGTAGACGAGAGATGTACAAATCAGTCACATTTCATCTTCACTTTATCCCTGTCTGGCTTTGCAAAACATCTTTCATAACTGGTAATCCGCACTGATCGTGCAATCTGACATTTAGTACATTCAATAATCCTTCACATCCTTTCTTTTTGTAGCTCCATCAGCTCCAGTAATAAACCCCCAAACTCCTAGCTCTGCCACCGCTATATCCTTACGCATATGCTGGAGTCTGTTCTCCGATGACACAGTGGAAAGTTATCAGCTGTACTATAGGCCGGTGTGTGATGGTACTCCTGGTGAAGAGCAAGAAGGTAAGAGTACTTACACTGTGTTACCTACAGATCTAGGGTGTATTATAGGCCGGTGTGATGGTACTCCTGGTGAAGAACAAGGTCAGAGTACGCTGTGTTACCTACAGATCTAGGGTGTATTATAGGCCGATGTGTGATGGTACTCCCGGGGAAGAGCAAGAAGGTAAGAGTACCATGTTATTTACTTATCTAGGGGTGGGAAACGAAGAAGATAACGTTCATATACTTCCCATATAGTTAATTTACCTTTGGTTGGAATCTCAAGGCGGGTTGAAGATCTCTGGCTTATTTTCAGCCATAACTTTGGTAAGACGGCAACCTCAGAATGGCGATTTTATTATCCGTGAGAAAGGAGATTTCGTTTCTAGATGTCATGTATAAGTAACTGTGTAATATGTTGAGTAATGCATGCTTACTGCACACACTGGGGTTTTTTTTTTTTGGGACCCTCCATTTGTTTTAGGTTGTTGATCAATCGTAAAAAAAACACGTGAATTTGACATGGTCGTTTTGGTGAAAAACAAACATTGATTTATTTCTATATTCCAGAGTTTATGATAAGAGCCAAAGAAACCTACTGCACAGTCACCAATCTGATGCCAAACACACAATATGAATTTTGGGTCACTGCTGTAAACACCACGGGTGGAAGTCCCGCAAGTGAAAGTTCCGTGTACGTGACAGGTAATTATGCTAAGAAAACACTGATCTTGATGTCTTGCAAGCAGCAAATCCCAGCCATTTATTTTGTGTTTACATGTTAAGGAATAACGGAGACGCTCTCACTTTAAAGATGGATTCAGCCTAAACAACCTCCATATTTTTTTACAAGATTGGAAACTGAGATATGTACTGGTGAAGTTACAGGGGTTACTTCCTGGTTTTTTAAAGGGGGTTTCATTGGCCAACAATTGATGATGATGTTGCAGCGTCCTATTGGCCAGAGATTTGGCGGCCATTTTGCTTCCCCTGAGGTGTAACCCTGGTAACTTCACCGGTGAGCACCTTGGGAACCAGAGGTCCCTGAAACTTAAAATTGGGGCTCAAGGGAACCCCTAGCTCACACCCTGTAAAATAAAATAGTAAGAGGAACTTCTCCTTTAACTAAGCTCTGTGGGTGTGTGACCCTATATTGTATTACAATGATTTTCAGGGACTTGTGTGAGAGCAGCAGAAAGTAATCTTGCCATATCTAACATCTATGGGTGTAATAATGGAGTGCTTTGAGATGCTATAAGTGTCTAATTTATAGTCAATATCATTATTTGACACTTGCTCACTGATGAAGAGCATGTAACATATGTTCACCACTTTACATTAAATTAGAAATACTTAATTCCCCCTCCTCCCCCAATTTTTTTCTTCTCAGTTCAATATGAAAAGCACGTGACAATGTATAATTCTACATTCTTACATAAGTTGGCAATCGTTTGGTGCTCCAGCTATAAATCTGTAAAAATCCTCATTGTGTGCCTAACGAAATGGCCGCCTTCTCACTCTGAGCGGCAGTTAGTGAAATGCTGCAGCTGATATGTAACATTATATTACTAAGTGTAACACATTATTGTTACAGCTTCCAGAGTATTAGACAGTCTGCTGTTTGGAACACAGCAAGAGATCTGTTTGGGATACTTTGTTGCCAAAGGGCAGAGCTAAAAAAAAAGGTGTGTGTCAGAGCCTGTTTCAAGAGAAGAAGTGAATACGACTTTATAAATGGTTGCTGTAGCAATTAAAGTATGATCAGTACATTAAAAATAAAAATGGCATTAGGAGTTAAATAAAAAATAATTCAGACAGTATTATCTAATACTACAGCACTGATTTATTTTAATTAAAAAAAACATCCAGGATTTTTCACGTTTTGCTGCTTTATTACTTCTAATAGAATCTCTTATTTAATCAAATTTGCAGCAAATGATACCACTAATGCAACTGTGAAATGCGGGTCGGTGACATGTTCTGTGTGTTCCCAGCGCCTTCGCCTCCCGCCATTAAGCGCAAAGAATGCAGAAGCTGCGAGAATGCGGCGTTAATATGTTGGGAATCTGGAAACATAAACCCGGTTGACTCGTACACCGTTGAAATATACAAAGTGACTAATGACGCAAGAGACAATGTTGTTACAGAGTGAGTACATGTTCCGCGTGTGGAAGGTGCGCGCTCGGACAGAACGGATTGTCCTTGTAACATACTAATAGCATTGTATGGTAATAATTGATTTTTCTGATATATTATGGACCATGTAGGCGGTGTTGTACGTAGTAAAACTTTCAGGCGCAATGTGGGGGTTAGTCAGATAGTGAGAGTGCCAATCAGGCGATACCGCACGGGAAACTCCCATTGAAGCCCGATCGGCACTATCACATTTGAATGTATGTATATCTTCATTTATATAGCGCCATCCATGAACACAGCGCTTCACAGCAGTGATACACGTGACATAATAATGTAACACATCATGGGAATAAGTGCTTGAGACATAAAAGTAACATTAGGAAAAGGATTCCCTACCCCGAAGAGCTTACAATCGAAGTGGTAAGTGGGGAGAATTTTGAGACAGTAGGAGGGTGTTCTGGTCAGTGCGTCTGCAGGGGGCCAAGTTCGATGTATGAGATGTATTGTATCAGCCAGCGGAGCTACCCATGTGCTTCGTTAAAGAGGTGTGTTTTAAGGTGGCTAGAGAGGGTGCAAGTCGGATATTGAGGGGAAGGGCATTCCAGAGGTGTGGGGCAGTGAGCAAGAGTTTTTAGGAGGGAGAGGGCTTTAGATACAAAGGGGGTAGAGAGAAGACATCCTTGAGCAGAACGCAAGAGTCAGCATGGTGTATAGCGAGAAATTAGGGCTGAGATGTAAGGAGGGGGCGGATTGGTTATTAATGAACAACCAATGAATGCGTGTTTACAATATACACAGAGGGTTAGTGATCTGTCCTATACCACAAGGAGCTGGCACTGGGTCATGAACTGGATTATCCCACTTCATAGGCCAGTGTAAACAAGGATGTACAGTGTTACATTTCACTAAAGGAATGTAGGCACAGGACATTTCCTCTACCTATAAACCCTTTAATGGTCAACACAGGAGCCTCACAGCTGTATGATCTTTCCTACTAGACTTACGTTTGGGTAATAGGGTGCACAGCTCATTAATAAAAGGGGCAGCCCTGGCAAAGATCTATAAATAAAATCCAAACATTTCTGTTGTTTAAATGGGGGGTTAAGGAAGGTCAGGCAGTATCATATACTTATCACTATGGACCACCACGTGTTGTCTTATTATTTTACTTTTTAAGAGGGGAGACTAGATAATATGAACTTTGGTTTTAACCCTTTTGCTTCTAGAAATTCTTTGAGGACCTAGGCCCAGACTGAACAGTGCTAAACTTTCATATGAAGGGGACTCGAGGCGTGCTAGAGCAGGTTTTCAGCATACCCCTGCTTCAGCACAGGTGGCTCAATCAGTTGCAATTGAGCCAACTGTGCTGAAGCTGGGACTGATTGAGCCACCTGTGCTGAAGCGGGGGTATCCTGGAAACCTGACCTGTTGGTGGCCCGTGAGGACTGGAGCTGCCCGCCCCCGTGCAAAAGCTCTGCGCCCTTTTCTGGATCTGGGCCCAAGAGTTTATTCACCTACAGCTCCAACATCTTTATTTCTCATACTGCAACCCCCTCACCCCTTCACCTTCCAGATCTGTGGAGGGAATTCCGAACTGCGAATCCCTGATCCAGCTGGAGCCTGGCGAGACGTATCACATCACCGTCCGAGCTGTGAACGTGGGCGGGCCGAGCGAATGCAGCAAGTCCGTTACTATCCACACCACAGGTATTACTCCATACTAGGCACTTGTGTATGCAGGAAGGAAGCCACCTGGCTGTTTGTTGTTACCAATATTTCTCACCACGCCCATCCTCATCATTACGCATGCGCGTGCCGCCGGAACAAAGTAACGCAGAACAATTAAGGTGCACATAGTGCGCGCGACGAAGCGACCGATAAACAAGGACAACTGAAATTGTTTTTGCAGCGCGACGGCTGCGTCACGTGAGTGGTTCAGCCAATGAGGGTGAACCGCTTACGTGACGTCACGGCCACGCTTCTGCCACGCCTACCGATCGCCTCCAGCCTAGTTCATGTTTCGTGAGCGTGACGTCACCGGCTCGGTCGCGCATGCGCGGCCTCTATAATGGCGGCCTAGAGATACAAGCGGATACAAAGTGCTGGCACAACGCTCCATTTTCTCCTCCCGGTTTATTAGACGTGCGAAGCGTGTTAGTGAAGGCACATATTTGTAGTCACTGAGGTTTACACCACCGGGGAGACTTTTTGCCACAAACAAAAGGGGGTGAAAAGGAGCTTGGACGTTGAAATTGATACATCCTATTATAATATGTGCGCCCGATACCTACCAGTAAAGATACTGGCATTACAGCCAGGGCATTTATATGGCTGTCCAATGTTTCTTGCGGCTGGCTCATGACTCCCGCGAGATTTTAACAGCCATTTTCTTTACCCTGAATGAGTAGCTGGGACCGCGGTTTGACCCGTAACAAAGTTCTGAACACAATACGGGTTGGATTAATTACCCAACTTTTTCACCATCTCAAACATGCAGAATCTGTTTCTGTGATGCAAAGACATCTACTTCAGCTCCAATATTGAACGATACTAATTAAATTGCGCTCGTTAAATAGAACCCTGAAAAATAGTTTGATCTACTGAGGTAGTGAGATATTGTTCCCCAAGATAACACAACTTATCCCAGAATATCGGGTTCAAAAGGGTTCAGTGGCTGTGCTGGCGCAATATACCCAAACATATCACACCACGTCACCTGTATATAACGTGGCTGGATACAGCGCAGAGCGTTGGCCTCCTCCCCCTGCACGCGACCTCCATCCAATCGTCAGGTTTGTGCAACGCCAGGAATTCTGGGAGCGTACTTTTTCAATGCCCGCCCGTCAAGTGCTGCAGAATCTCCCCGGAATTCAGCCAGCGCACTGAGCAGTCCCTTTTGCGTTGCGCCTATGGTAGTTCTGCCCCAGCCCACGGGCTTTTTAAAGAAATTCTTAATAAGATTACCTTCACTGCAATGTGTTGCAAGTCTTGGCCATAGCAGGACAGAGGCATCAAGGCCCCTCTGGTTGCAAAGGGGTTAATCTAGATTATGACCAGCTCTCCTTATAACAAGATTCGTTATTAGATCCTTAGATATAAAGGAGTGCGCTTTCCCCAGGCGAGATATTTTTCAGCTCACGCTGGCACTTTAATAATATACACGCACGTTTAAAGCACTCCATCGGCAGGGAATTTATTTGTAGGTCTCTGAAAACCCTCGAGTGCTGCAGATCACAGACAGCCCAGGTTGTCCCTTCTTCAAAGTAGTGGAACTGAAGGTTTGTAATTACAGCGGTACGCTAGCTATTTAAAATACATAAAAGTAGGTGTTTTATCAACTAGTCCAATGGTTCACAACGCCTACCCCCAAACAGGACAGGTTTTAATGATATCTCCACTGCAGTACAGGTGTTCGCCACCTGTCCTGCAGCGGATATGATCAGAACCTGGCCTGTTGGGGGTCCTTGAGGACTGGAGTTGGTAATATTAAAAACACATGTATGCAGTTGTGCATCTCGAAGTAGTGGAAAGCCTTTTGCTCATCTGTCAGGTGACAGGCGCCAGCAGTGCATTAACTTGCTGTTTAACACAACTACGGGACGTTCTATACTGTGTGCGGGTGTGCTCGTGCCTCATGCTTTTCGTGTGTTTGCTGGGAGGGAGAGAGGGAGAGAGGGAGAGAGGGAGAGAGGGAGAGAGGGAGAGAGGGAGAGAGGGAGAGAGGGAGAGAGGGAGAGAGGGAGAGAGAGAGAGAGAGAGTGTGTGTAGATTGTGAATTATGTATTAAATAATATTTTGAAAAAACAAAAAATGTAATAAAAATAATTTTTATTGATTTAACACACACACGAAATCATTCATTTCCTCATCTTCTCCCGCGTCGGTCTGCTCCAAGCTCCCTGCCCTATCATAGAATGGCTGGCTAGCCTCAGCCAACTAAAACTGCCGCGCGCAAGTCCGCACTATAGAACCAGCCTACCTCTTTGCTTCTAAAAAGACGAATACTGCATTGTGTTTCAGGTACTTTCTTTCATCTGAATGAGGAAACGGCTCACCCCCTCTTATCCATTTCGGATAATGGATTTACAATTACTTGCGATGAGGAAGAAAGCTTTGTTGATTTACCTTATCACTGCAAAAACTTCACAAGGCGAGTATCATGCTGAACAAATACACAGCTTTCTGGGCACTGCAGTGCTTGTATCAATGAATTCTATCTGGTCACACTGCTGATTAAATCCTTATTATGTAACTTATACCATCTATATAACAGACAGTGGAAGGGTGAAAAATAATGATTACTCTAATGCAAATAATACACATTTCAATTATTTAAGTGACTAAACTGTTACTGGCATGACTGATTGATTGAGATGAATTAAACATTGGGAACATTTAATACAATTTACAGAAGCAAATTTGAATGTATTGATGTTACAGAAGAGTATTTTAATATGGAGCTTTATTTAGTCTGCTTGCTCAACATAGTGATTGTTTAATTGTATTAGGTGCATTGCTGTGATGGGAAATCTCATACCTTTCAAAGGGAAACATTACTGGGAGGTGGAGGTTGACGAGGATACAGAATACAGGGTCGGAGTAGCCTATGAAGATACAAACAGAAATGGTTTCCTTGGGGCCAACAACACTTCCTGGTGCCTGAGACATATACTGACACCTTCAAGGTAACAATCAGTGGGTGTCACCTGTTCAGCAACAAGGGTTGTAAAGAACCGAGCTACAAATGAAAGATCAGTTCTAGATCTGGAACAGAACTACAGACAGGACATACAAAGCTGCAATGCACATTAATGGCGCTATATAAATAAAGACGTACCATACATGCACAGACCCATGTTGGCATAGTACAATCTACAAATAACCCTAGTTGCAAAAATGATTTGCATATATGCACTTCAAAATCCCTCACCGTGTCTTAATGCCATATTCTATACATTCATTTTAAAAGATCCTTTTGGTATTTTGCCTTGAGCTAGAAAATCCTACTCATCTGATATTGAGTCGTTTCCACTAAGTGACAGTCAGAGACTAAATACGTTGGTGTTATATTTTATTAGCTCTCTGTAGTGTTAATGCTAAGCAGCTCTCAACTGCTCGATACGGAGAACATATTTTAATTCCCTTGGCGCATCGTTTCAAATACTCTGCGTGTGCCAGTAGAAAGATTCTAGGAGCTTACCCGTTAAAAAAAAAAAAGCCAAAGTCACAAACTCAAATATTTATTCACAGGCACAAATACGAGTTTTTACATTGTGGAATCGCGCCAGACTTGCGAATTACAGTTCCACCGAAGAGAATTGGAATCCTGCTGGATTACACCCACAAAAAACTGTCGTTTTTCAACACGGACCTTCCTCAGCACCTGTATACATTCACCTGCCACTTTCGACACTTGGTGCATCCTTGTTTTGCTTTGGAAAAGCCCGGCAGTTTAAAGATACACAATGGTGTACCCATACCTCCGTCACTGAGTGTGTCTTGAGGGAATAAAGTTATCAACTGAACCTTTTGCACTTTGATACCCTTCTCAAATACCTTTTTCATGTTTCTCATCTGCTGCATTGCCATTTTATTAAAAAATATCTTTCAGTGCAATTTGAAATCTTGTGTAATGCACTTATTACGAGCGTGGGCCAATAGCAGCAAAATTTCACACCGAATACCACTTCATATTCTGGGCTCAGGTCGTTTATTTTTACCGGTGTTACCCCTTTTTTAAAGTACATTTTTAGTTGAATATTGAAACTGATACATTTGCCTAAAATGAGTAGAGATGGGCACATTTGTCAGATTTGAAACCGCCGGTTCTTATAATCCACGGACCAATCTCCAAAAAAAAAAAAAAAAAAAAAAAAAGGGGCAATTAACCTTTTGTGGATTTTTATTACCAACTAGCTGATATACCCGGCGTTGCCCGGGCGTGGAAGGGCAGGGGGCATGGAGTGGAAGGGCGGGGAAGAGCAGGGGGGGAGGGGGTAGGAGCGTGGAAGGGCCAAGCGGCGGGGAGGGCAAAGGGCAAAGGGCAGGGAGGGACACAGGAAGATGCAGACAGACATACAGTGCTTTCACGAATATATAATAAGATATATGCTGAATCCAGATTGAATTCTGCAAATCCATCAGATTTTATCCAATGGCAAATCGATGAATGCAAGCAGATTAAAAACTGACCAAATCCGTCTGTGGATTTTACCCCACAAAATAACAGGGGTGGGGGAGAAAAAAAATAAAATCCAGGAAATGGATAAAGACAAAGCCATGTGCAGACGCCAAGGGAGACCACTGCACAGCTAGTAGATGGCTCCACTGAATGTCTTCTCCCCCCCTTAGTACTCAGAAGAAAGGAGTATAAGTATGCAACGCCCACACAATCAGAGATCCAGTAGTCCATTTTATTTTTTTGTATCCATTTCTGCAGCACACCCTTAACAGCTTGTAGTCAATGAATGGCCATTGTACTGTGAATCACAATAGACATTCGCTGACTCTACTGCCAGTAATGACATTGCTGGTAGCCATTGTAACATCTCCAAGCAGGATTACCTGCACAAAGACCAGATTGACCACGTGCCACGACGAGACTATTTGCTTTTGAAGATATGTATATGCTGTGAAGACCAGGGTTGCCAAAACCTGTTTGGTGCCCTCGCCTTATAGGTGGGAAGCAGGGGGGTGGGGTGTCAGGAGGTGAACCCCATTTATTTCATCTATGCCAGACTTCATTTACTCCCTCTGTGAGCACCCACTGACCTGCAGATGCTGGTGTCCGTACACCCCGAGGACTGAGCAACAGTCATTTGTAAATACATGGTTAAAAAATAAAAAATACCATTTTATGGATCACCATTTTTATTTGTTTTCATTACAATTAGTCTGCATTAACCCCTCACTGCCAGAGAGACCTGCAACACATTGCTGGTCTATCTGGCAGTGAAAGGAGTTAAATACAAGCACCAACAAAACATTTAAAGATTAAGAAGTGGAGATCAACGCACATTACTTAGGATACTTCTCTGCAGTCGGCTACGTAAATAGCCACAACTATTTCACCGCAAATCCTCCAGCAGCAGCGAGGGTGCACCTTTCACCTGCAAAAAAAAAAAAAAGAAAAAGCGCCATTTAAATCAACCAGAAATAAATGAGAATGTACACATAGTTTATTTTAAGTCACAGGTGTTGGTAGAGTAAGTAGGTCCTGACTACAGCTTGCAAACAGGCCTGTTCTTCTACCACTTGCTATAGGAGGATAGTATCAGTAGAGTCCAGAAGACTTGCTTGGATCCACTTTCTTAGTCCTCCATAAAAAAACACTGCAGTTCATAAGTTACACAATAGATCAGAGGTGGTCAACTCCACTGCTCCCCGCCCCCCCCCCCCCCCCCCCCCCCCAACAGGTCAGGTTCTCAGGGATATCCCTGCTTCAGCACCTATTGCTCACCTGTGCTGAAGGAGGGACACCCCCAGGACATATTGAAAACGAGGTAACAATGTATTCCTCCTGGTAAAACATTTCATAAATAAAATATATAATATATATCCTGAAAACCTGACCTGTTGGTTGCCCCTGAACACTGGAGCTGGCCACCACTGCAATAGATAACAGACCGGAAGTCCTCATTTAGCAACTAAACCCCCAAACTCCTTGTGCTGCAACAAACATGTTGGATGTAAATCACTTTGAAAAGCACAAACCAGTTTCAGTACAGCACATGTAGTACATTATCCAAGCGCCCAGCCCCTGAAGTCATTGTTTCCCAGCAAAGTGGGGAGGGGGGGCGAGCCAGGAGAAGGGGGGAGGGGGGGCGAGCCAGGAGAAGGGGGGAGGGGGGGGCGAGCCAGGAGAAGGGGGGGGCGAGCCAGGAGAAGGGGGGAGGGGGGGCGAGCCGGGAGAAGGGGGGGCGAGCCAGGAGAAGGGGGGAGGGGGGGGAGGGCCGGGGGGAGGGGGGGAGAGCCAGGAGGAGGGGGGGAGGGGGGGGAGAGCCAGGGGGAGGGGGGGCTACATCACATGAGGGACAAACACTGGGAGAAGAGGTGGACAAAGGGACTGATACAAAGTAACTGTCCCGGCATCAATATCCTAATCTCGGGCATTTTGTTGTGCGGGGGGGGGGGGGGGGGGGGGGGGGGTCGTTTAAAAGGATTGGAAGCCACTGCATGACACCACTCCCCCCCTCCCCCCCTCCCCCACGGAGAGAATATATGAGAGAGATAATCCCCACGGGCCTGCATCACAGCCGCGTGTCCTGCGTGCCTCTCCGGCCTGCACACGCGAGCTCACCGTGGGCTTGCTATGGCCTTCCAGCAGTGCGCTCTGCCCCGCACGCGTCGCTATCCATCCCCTGCAGCGCCGGAGGTGGCTGGTGCAACGCATTATAACGCTGAGACTATACACGGCCTTTACTTTACCTGCACAGCGGCGCCGCACGCGCTCCCTGCGGGGAGACTGAGCCGCGTGTGAGGCACAGCGCTTTTATACTCAACGGCAGGGGGCGCGGTCATGGGAGATGACGTCACGGCCGGGAGCCAATCGCACGACTATATTTTTGCATATTCAATTGCCCAACAATTGAAAAAAAATCAAGAGCGCTTCATCCATACAGGGAGCGCACAAGCGGCGCGGCGCAGCGCAGCGCACCCCCTCATCCCCCCATCCCCCCCATCCCAGTCTCCTCTTCTGTGTGCAGTCACCGAGAAGAAAAGATGTGGCGTGTGCGGTATCACAACTACTGCTTCATGTACATCTCTACCTACCGTCACACGCGCCGTCGCGTGACGCAGGCGTGGGCACTGGGGACATAGCCATGGGCTTGTTATATAGTAGGCGCTGGTGCGCGTTGCGGCTATAGACGTCACAGCGACAGTCGGGCAGTGATTGGCTTGGCAGCGTCACATGGCGCGGCAGCAGCGCGAAAATATACATTTTCACGTATTTGCTGTGATCTGCCGCGCCACCGCTCACTGCCGCGCGCGCACGCGGCTGAAGTATAGAACGCCAGGCCTGGACACAGCCAATTCTAATTGGTAGCGCACACGCGCGCACTATATTCCACGCCATAGGCTGCGTTTATAGTACAGCGTTGAATGTTTTTTATGTAACACTGCTTCCCCCCCCTCTGGGAGATGATAGTGCTGCTACTAAGATGTTGTGGTGCAGGCATAGCTGTGAGGGCCAGGAGAGCTGAGATGTCTGCGATGGTGTGGGGACGGGGACAGGCTTTTGATGTACTCAGACGCCGTTCTTGGTGACAGCGCCTCCAGCTTCAGTGAGCTCCAGGGATCCCAGAGCAGCTCCCACCACAGACACTTCATTCTCTCCCCTACCCAATATACTGCAACTCGGGCAGGGGTAAAGAAAACAAAGGGCTTTATTGCAGACACTGCAGATGGTACACACAGCGAATGCAGGTGGATAGCAGAATATCCAAAAAGTTTGTGCAAAAGGTATGTAAATCCGTGTGTGAAAAAACTGGGGTATATTAAATGGTATATAGCAGGGGTGCGCAAAGTTTTCCCCCTGCGCCCTGCTCTCCTGCTCACGCACCCCCCCACCCTCCTCACTTGGCTCTGGCGTCAAATTACGCTGCGAGGTCATGTGACATCAAGTTGCCATGACAATGCGATGTCACCCGGCGGTGTCATTTTACACCAGGTTACCATGGCGACGCGTCGCCAAAGACAAGATAGAAGTTACAGAGGCCTCGCGCATTCCCCCGGCATTTAATTTAAATGCCTTGGGGGGGGGGGGGGAAGCGTGGAACGTCTGTAACCGCCGCACACCCCATGAAAATCTCTGCGCCCCACAGTTTGCGCACCCCTGGATATAGGATACTGCCTATAGAGTGGGTCCACTCCCTTCAGTGTGTATCGACACTTTGGTGTATGCACCTATAGCAATGCCAGTGAAAGTTAGAAGCCCTTTATATAAATCAAGAGAGAATCTCACGAGAGAGGGTAAATCTCCATTGGTTACCAGGATTAAATCAAATGCTATATAGATAGCAGTCTATCAGTACCAGTAGAGAGTCAAATATATCTCATTGAAAACCGGTGGACCAGACTGCGTGTGGTGTGTGACAGATCTCTGCAGAGTGAAATAACTCCCTGATCTGACGATAATTGGCGTATAGATACTCATTACAAATATAGGAAAAGGTGGAATCCACACGTCAGAACATCCCCTCTGTTTCTTCTTCCCATCCTACACCTCTTCCTAACTCTCCTCCTGCCTTCCTTGACTCTTTTTCCACTGTCTCAGAGGAGGATGTGTCGCTGTTGATCGCCACTTCTCCCTTTACCACTTGCCCTCTTGACCCCATTCCCTCCCATCTCCTAAAACCTCTCGCTCCTACTATAATCCCTACGCTCACACACATTTTTAACTCCTCCCTCTGCTCTGGAACCTTTCCATCCTCCTTCAAACATGCAACAGTCATACCATTACTCAAAAACAGCAAGCTTGACCCTACATGTCTTTCTAACTATCGACCTGTCTCCCTCCTGCCTTTTGCCTCTAAACTCCTTGAACGTCTTGTATTCTCTCGCTTGCTCCATTTTCTCAACACCTATTCTCTCCTAGACCCTTTACAATCTGGCTTCCGCACTGCTCACTCCACGGAAACAGCCCTCACTAAAATAACTGATGACCTCCATGCTGCCAAAGACAGAGGTCATTACACTCTGCTCAAATTACTCGACCTCTCTGCAGCATTTGACACCGTGGACCACCCTCTTCTCCTTCACATTCTCCATACTCTTGGTATTCGGAACAAAGCTCTATCCTGGATCTCATCCTACCTCTCCCATCGTACTTTCAGTGTCTCTTCTGCTAACACCTCCTCCTCCTCTATTGATCTCTCTGTGGGGGTACCCCAGGGCTCTGTCCTGGGACCTCTTCTCTTTTCTCTGTACACACTCTCTCTAGGTGACCTAATAACATCTTTTGGGTTTAAATATCACCTCTATGCTGACGACACACAAATATACTTTTCAACACCTGACCTTACACCTGCTATACAGACCAACGTTTCTGAATGTCTCTCTGCTATATCATCCTGGATGGCCCTCCGTCGCCTTAAACTCAACATGGCTAAAACAGAGCTCCTCATACTTCCTCCCAAACCTGGCCATACTACCTCCTTCCACATTACTGTTGGAACTACGATCATCCACCCAGTAGCCCAAGCACGCTGCCTTGGGGTCACACTCGACTCCTCTCTCACATTCGCCCCTCACATTCAAAACATTTCTAAAACTTGTCGCTTTTTCCTCCGCAATATAACAAAGATACGCCCTTTCCTCTGTTGCTCGACTGCTAAAACTCTGACTCAGGCCCTCATTCTCTCCCGTCTTGATTACTGTAACCTCCTGCTGTCTGGCCTTCCTGCCTCTCACCTGTCTCCCCTACAATCTATCCTAAATGCTGCTGCCAGAATCACTCTACTCTTTCCTAGATCTGTCTCAGCATCCCCCCCTCCTGAAATCCCTCTCCTTGCTTCCAATCAAATCCCGCATCTCACACTCCATTCTTCTCCTCACTTTTAAAGCTTTACACACTTCTGCCCCTCCTTACATCTCAGCCCTAATTTCTCGCTATGCACCATCCTGACTCTTGCGTTCTGCTCAAGGATGTCTTCTTTCTACCCCCTTTTTATCTAAAGCCCTCTTCCGCCTTAAACCTTTTTCACTGACTGCCCCACACCTCTGGAATGCCCTTCCCCTCAGTACCCGACTAGCACCCTCTCTATCCACCTTTACTATCCACCTTTAAGACCCACCTTAAGACACACCTTAAGACACACTTGCTTAAAGAAGCATACGAATAGCACTGTGAACATTCTGAACACGATACATAAAGCTTGGCCTCCTGCAGACGCACTTACCAGAACTCCCTCCTACTGTCTCTGTACGTTCTCCCTACCTACCAATTTAGATTGTAAGCTCCTCGGGGCAGGGTCTCCTCTTCCTTAATGTTATGTTTGTCTAAAGCACTTATTCCCATGATCTGTTATTTATATTATCTGTTATTTATTGGATTACCACATGTATTACTACTGTGACGCGCTATGTACATTAATGGCGCTATATAAATAAAGACATACAATACAATACAATACAATATAGTATAGTACCCCTGCCAACTCTCCGGTCGTTACATGCACGGTCTCTGCCAACATAGGGCTCCTCGGTGCTTCCCAAACACAGCTCTCCAATCGCGCCGAGGAATCCTTCTACACCGGCGGACGACCGGAGCTGGCAGAGGTGACTGTGGGAGCGGAGAGTGGAGCGCTGGGAGAACGTCAATACCTCACCGGCACCCATAGAAGGCTCGGGAGACCTTTATACGCTCTAAAGGCGTTATACTTCCCTACACGTGCGTGAAATGTATAAGTTTTTACTTAATTGTATGCTATGTTCTCTCTTTTCCATATGTCCCGAGGATCTCTCCCTTAGCATGGAGTACGTGACGTCATCCATTGCAAAGAGGGATTTTGACCCATTTAATATACCCCAGTTTCTTCGTGCCCTGATTTACTACATTCGATACCTTTTGAATGGCTGACTAGTGGTTAAAAAGAGTGCAAGCTTTCAGGGCTACTAAGGTCCCTTTGAGAGGCAGATTGGTACACAATAAAGGGAAGTGTTCATATCGTATTTATACAAGGCTCACACCTTAGTAAGACTGAATATACAGATGTAAATTAGTGCGGTACACAAAGTGACATAGCAACGCATAACATAAATGGGTCAGGAATGAGAATGGAGGATTCTGGGCAAAATGACAAAACAATGCCAACAACGGGAAA
>NC_134500.1:12857243-12862243 GCF_040206685.1 Ascaphus truei
GGCAAAATGACAAAACAATGCCAACAACGGGAAAAGTAAATGGATCGGGGATAAGGGTGAAGCTGTGAGGAGTCTGGGCTGTGAGAGCAGGACGGCAGCACACAGCACATCTTATACTATATTAGTGAAAGCACTGTATGCCTGCCTGCATGCATGCATGCCAGCCTGCCTGCCTGCTGGATGTCCGGTGTCCCTAGGGGAAATCTCATTGGTCCCTTGGGCCGCCCCCGCATACCTCTCATTGGCCTGAGGCGGAGTGACGGCCCAAAGGACACACAGGGACACAAACACACACACAGGGACACACACACACACACACACAGGGACACACACACACACTCACACTCACACTCACACTCACACAGGGACACACACACACACACACAGTAGGGGGGGGGGTGTACATTAGCAGCATGTATAACCCGGGGGGGGGGGGGGGCTCACATACCCGCCGGAGCCTCCGCCTCTTCCTCCCCGAAATCAGCCTCCACACCCGCGCGCACCTCCTCCTCTCCCCGTGTCTCCCGCGCTTTCAAACCCCCCCCCCCCCCCCCCCCCGGCGCCGCTACAGTCAGCGGAGGAGCGAGTGCCCGGGACACAGCGGGGGAGCGGCAACAACAAGCTGCCTCCCGCCTCAGTTCCACGTGGGAGCGGCCGGACGGGTGAGTGAGCGGCCTTCACCCACCCCTCACCCCCCTTCAAATCACCTCCCCTCCACCCCCCCCCCCCCCCGGCGCCGCTACAGTCAGCGGAGCGAGCGAGCGCCCGGGACACAGCGGGGGAGCGGCCACAACAAGCTGCCTCCCACCTCAGATACACTTGGGAGCGGCCGGACGGGTGAGGGAGCTGCCGGACGTATGAGTGAGCGGCCGGACGGGTGAGGGAGCGGCCTTCACCTCCCCTCACCCCCTTCACCTCCCCCTCACCCCCCTTCACCTCCCCTCACCCCCCTTCACCTCCCCTCACCCACACCTCACCTCCCCTCACTCCACTCCCCTTCCCTTCCACCTCCCTCCACCCCCCTTCACCTCCCCTCCACCCCCCCTTCACCTCCCCTCCACCCCCCTTCACCTCCCCTTCACCCCCCCCCCCCCACCTCCCCTTCACCCCCCCCCCCACCTCCCCTTCACCCCCCCCCACCTCCCCTTCACCCCCCCCACCTCCCCTTCACCCCCCACCTCCCCTTCACCCCCCCTTCACCCCCCACCTCCCCTTCACCCCCCCACCCCCCCTTCACCTCCCCTCCACCCCCCCCTTCACCTCCCCTCCACCCCCCCCTTCACCTCCCTCCACCCCCCCCTTCACCTCCCCTCCACCCCCCCCTTCACCTCCCCTCCACCCCCCCCTTCACCTCCCCTCCACCCCCCCTTCACCTCCCCTCCACCCCCCCTTCACCTCCCCTTCACCTCCCCTCCACCTCCCCTCCACCCCCCCCTCACCTCCCCTCCACCCCCCCCCCCCTTCACCTCCCCTCCACCCCCCTCCACCCCCCCCTTCACCTCCCCTCCACCCCCCCTTCACCTCCCCTCCACCCCCACCCTTCACCTCCCCTCCACCCCCCCCTTCACCTCCCCTCCACCCCCACCCTTCACCTCCCCTCCACCCCCACCTTCACCCCCCCTTCACCTTCCCTTCACTCCCCCCTTACAACCTCCCACCACCTCCACCCCCCTTCCCACCTCCCCCACCCCCCTTCCCAACTCCCCCCCACCTCCCCCCCCTTCCCACCACCTCCCCCCCACCCCCCCCTTCCCACCACCTCCCCCCCACCTCCCCTTCCCCCCCACCTCCCCTTCCCCCCCACCCCCCTCCTTCCCACCACCTCCCCCCCACCCCCCCCCTTCCCACCACCTCCCCCCCACCCCCCCCCCTTCCACCACCTCCCCCCCATCCCCCCCCCTTCCCACCACCTCCCCCCCCTTCCCACCACCTCCCCCCCCACCCCCCCCCTTCCCTGTGGCGGAGTCACGGGCCAAAGGACACACAGGGACACAGACACACACACACACACACGTAGACACACACACACACACAGACGTAGACACACACACACGTATACACACACACGTATACACACACACACGTATACACAAACACACACACGTAGACACAAACACACACACGTATACACAAACACACACACGTAGACACACACACACATAGACACACACGTACACACACACCCACACGTACACACACACACGTAGACACACACACACGTACACGTAGACACACACACACATGTACACGTAGACACGTACACACACACACACACACACATGTACACGTACACACACACATGTACACGTAGACACGTACACACACACACATGTACACGTATACTCACACACATGTACACATACACACACACATGGAGACATACACACACACACGGAGACATACACACACACACATGGAGACATACACACACACATGTACACATACACACACACACGTATACACTCACACACGTATACACACAGGTATACATACACATAATGTATACACACACACACATGTATACACACACACATGTATACACACACACACATGTATACACACACACATGTATACACACACACACACACATGTATACACACACACACACGTGTACACACACACACACACGTGTACACACACACACATGTGTACACACACACACATGTGTACACACACACATGTGTACACACACACATGTGTATACACACACATGTGTATACACACACACACGTATACACAAACACACACACGTAGACACAAACACACACACGTATACACAAACACACACACGTAGACACACACACACGTAGACACACACACACATACACACACACGTACACACACACACGTACACACACGCACGTACACACACGCACGTAGACACACACACGTACACGTAGACGCACACACATGTACACGTAGACACACACACACATGTACACGTAGACACGTACACACACACACACATGTACACGTACACACACACACACACACATGTACACGTAGACACACACACATGTACACGTATACTCACACACATGTACACGTACACACACACATGGAGACATACACACACACACACACATGGAGACATACACACACACACATGGAGACATACACACACACACACATGTACACACACACACACACGTATACACTCACACACGTATACACACAGGTATACATACACAATGTATACACACACACACATGTATACACACACATGTATACACACACACACATGTATACACACACACACACACACGTGTATACACACACACACACATGTGTATACACACACACACACACGTGTATACACACACGTGTATACACACACACACGTGTATACACACACACATGTGTATACACACACACACATGTGTATACACACACACGTGTATACACACACATGTGTACACACACACATACATGTGTACACACACATGTGTACACACACACATACATGTGTACACACACATGTGTATACACACACATGTGTATACACACACATGTATATACACACACACATGTATACACACACACACACATGTATACACACACACACGTGTATACACACACACACACACATGTGTATACACACACAAACATGTGTACACACACACAAATGTACACACACACACACACACACACACACACACACACACACACATACAATGTATACACACAAACATGTATACACACACAAACATGTATACACGTGTATACACACATGTGTATACACACACACGTATACACACACAATATATACATACACACAATGTATACACACACACACATGTGTATACACACGTGTATACACACACACACACACACACGTGTATACACACACACACACGTGTATACACACACGTGTATACACACACACACACGTGTATACACACACGTGTATACACACACACACACGTGTATACACACACGTGTATACACACACATACGTGTATACACACACATACGTGTATACACACACATACGTGTATACACACACATACGTGTATACACACACATACGTGTATACACACACACGTGTGTATACACATACACACACACGTGTATACACACACACGTACACATACACACACACACACACACACACATGTATACACACACACACACACATACAATGTATACACACAAACATGTATACACACACACACCCCAGCACCACCACATCAGCACACTGGTATCCCATGCCCCCCAGCACACTGGCATTCTCGGCTCCCCACCATTCCCAGCCCCCATCAACACCATCAGCACCCACACATCGCCACCTTTGCACCTCCCCCATCGGCACACCCACATCCGCACCCCCACATCAGCACCAAACCCTCCCAAATCAGCACACCAATACAATCACCATCAGTACAGCCACAGCAGCACTACCACCGCACATGGGCCGCGTGGACCACTCCCCACCCAAATGCCACACCCACACCACAAACATCCCGGGCAACGCCGGGGCTCTCAGCTAGTTTGCAATAAAGTGAAGATACAATGATACAATGTATTTATAAAACATCACGAAACATCCATTCTCTGCCCAGTAGAGCCCTGTATTTGATGCATCAAAAGCCCCATGTTTTCCTTCCTGTCTGCAGAATGCAGTCTTTCAGATCTCTACGTCACGTTAATGACGCAAGACGTGGACTCCCATTGGATGTCCGATAGCCAATGGCGTAAAAAGGCATCTGTCCAAGCGGTTTCACTGCAGCTCTGAGGCCGAGTCCCCGGTGGCGTGCGCTACACACCAGACACTCACCTCCATCAGGCAGGCCCCAGTGGTTAATGTTTTGGGCACTCACGAAGCGCGTTGGCGCATCAGCCAGCAGGGAAGACAAGAATGTTGTCTTCCCGTGCGGCGACGCGGTCACGTGGTGTGCGGAGAGCCAATGGCAGCAAAGGGGGGGGGGGGGGGAGGGGCAGAGGAGACGCAATTGTATAGAAAAAAAAGTGCTTATGGTTCCACTGCAACCGAGACAGCT
>NC_134500.1:12867243-12902243 GCF_040206685.1 Ascaphus truei
TCCTCTTCTGAAACAGGCTCTGGCACACCCCTTTTTGAGCCCTGCCCTCTCTCTCTAGCAGGGTCACCAATTGTATGTAGTGACTGCCTGGTCAAATGATCTCCCCCACAGAACTTTGTCATATTAATGTGCAAATGCATTCCACGGTCTGCAGAATACTGCTCTGCAGCCATTTAGTGAACCCCCGAGCCGAATCTTTGCCGATCGATCACAGGAAAACGGATTGATCGGCAACTTAGCTAATTACTTATCATTATGTGGATTGTATTGATGCGCATATTAAAGGGGGGAACAAATTAAATGTAAAAAAAACCCCGGCAGCTTGGACTGCTGCTTTAAGCCTGCGAATCACACCAAGGTATCCCCTCTTTGACCAGTCTTAACACTGCTGCAAAAAGCTCTCCTAACCGCTCTGATGGAGGGAAGGTCGAAAGAAGACCTGGAAATATTTAAATAGGGAACATCTTACCGTCCCATGCATCAAACATGTCGGTGATGAAGTAATCGACAAACCCCATCTGGGATTTAGGAATGCTGCATGTGTTCCTGTCAAAAACAGGCATGACCACAGGTAACCCTTGCCGCTTCTCGTCATCAGTCTGCAAAGCAAATAGCATTTTATTAAGAGGATAATATAGGATTAGGTCAAGGGCTCTCAACTCAAGTCCCCAAGAACACCCCCCGCCCCCCCCACACGTCAGGTATCTCAGGATATCCCTGCTGCAGCACAGGTAGCTAAGTCACTGGTTCAGTCAAAGACTGAGCCACCTGTGCTGAAGCAGGCTTTTTGACTGAGCCACCAATTGATCCACCTGTGCTGAAGCAGGCTTTTTGACTGAGCCACCAATTGATCCACCTGTGCTGAAGCAGGCTCTTTGACTGAGCCACCAATTGATCCACCTGTGCTGAAGCAGGCTCTTTGACTGAGGCACCAATTGATCCACCTGTGCTGAAGCAGGCTCTTTGATTGAGGCACCGATTGATCCACCTGTGCTGAAGCAGGGATATCCTGTAAATCTTACCTGTTGGGGGGGGAGGGGGGTGGGGTGGGTTTGAGGACGAGAGTTGAGCACCCCTGGAGCAGGTCATGTTTGTAATAAAAGTAATAATAGCATTATTCAGTATAAGCGACAGGTTTCCACCGAGGGTTTAGTCACCAATGTACTGTGCAATGTAAGAAAGAGGGAAAGCAGAGCACAAAGAGCCAAGCGGCCATGGTAAGATCCTACGGGGGAGACTACAACCCTGCCCTTCCCCATTATCTCTTCGCAAACAGTGCTGCCTCTGCAGCCACGGATTCTGGGTAATGACATGCAAATGAGCACAGTGGCGGGAGACTGAGACCACGAACATCCGATCCGAGTTATCGCACTGCGATCCGTGTGACCCCCCCCTATACATTGTGCTTGTGAAGTAATCTTCCCCTTGCTTGAGAACATTTAAGCTCCGCTCTTTCCTTAAAATTCCTCCTTCTTAAAATGATTCTCTTGAGCGGCCAATGATCGTGTGGACACGTTACAAATATAAGGCTATGTTAAAGGGATCTAAAAAAATATAGCAATTAAAATAAATATATATAAAAAAAAAAAAAATATGATTTAAAAAAAAAAAAAAAAAGCATCAACCCCCCTAATTTAAACGAATGAAACATGTTATTAATGGGACTAGTTGTGACTGTTCGTTTAAGGCTGGCTTACCTGTGCAAAGTACTCCTCTGATATGCGGCCTGCCCACTCTATACACTGCTCTAGTGCTCTGCATGGGTTTGAGATGTCCGCACACTTAATTAGCATCCTCTTAATGAGAATCCGATTCTCAGGAGTTGTCAACACATTTTTGACGGAGTCATCCTCACCAATGCTACCCTGCAGAACAATCACCCAGAGGAGACAGTGAATGACCTATGTATCAAAAACATGTGCTGCACTGAAACGAAACAAATATTAAAGCAGCGGTTGCCCCCGAAATTGATTTAAAAAAAAAGTATTGGTGAGCATGGACCACGTGGTTAGTTTGTACCCGTGGTCTACATATTTTTTCAGGGTGCCAGACCACGGGAATCGACACATCCCATAAACATTGGGGGACCATGGAGCAATTACAGGATAAGATCAAATGAACACATTTTGTGAACGAAGGGTCTCATATATATATACACACACACACACACACACATACAGACACGGCAAACCTGTCCCACTGACTGCTCCACACCTCTGGAATGCCCTTTCCCTCAATACCCGAATATTACCCTCTCTATCCACCTTTAAGACCCACCTTAAAACATACCTGCATAACGAAGCATGAGTAGCTCCATGGCTGATACTATACACGATACATAAACATTGGCCCCATACAGACGCACTTATCAGAACGCCCTCCTACTGTATCTGTACGTTCTTCCTACCTACCAATTAGATTGTAAGCTCCTCGGAGCAGGGACTCCTTTTCCTAAATGTTACTTTTATGTCTGCAGCACTTATTCCCATGATCAGTTATTTGTATTATTTGTTATTTATTTGATTACCACGTGTATTACTGCTGTGAAGCGCTATGTACATTAATGGCGCTATATAAATAAAGACATACATACAATGAGGAAGTGTTTACACCAGTATCTCAATTCAAAGCCAAGAATTCTTCCCTCTGACCAAGTGACACGGGTCACACAACGCGTAGGGTTGTGTCTTTAGCCACTCAACACTGTTCTGTGTATGGCACGTGTGCTAAAATAAAGAATTCCTTGCTTTCAACTGACACGCTGGTGTGAACCCTTCCTCACTGTTGTTCTAAGAGTTCGGTTTGGACTGGAACCTGTTCGTCAGTGGTCTGTGTCTCTGTGTCTCTGTGTCTCTGTGTCTCTGTGTCTCTGTGTCTCTGTGTCTCTGTGTCTCTGTGTCTCTGTGTCTCTGTGTCTCTGTGTCTCTGTGTGTCTGTGTGTCTGTGTGTCTGTGTGTCTGTGTGTCTGTGTGTCTCTCTCTCTCTCCTTGAGAGAGTGACACAACAGACATGAGAGAGACTTGTGTGAGAGAGAGTGACACGAGAGAGACTTGAGACAAGAGAGAGAGACATGAGAGAGAGGCTTGAGAGACACGAGAGAGAAGAGAAAGTGACAAGTGAGAGTGACAAGAGAGGGACTTGAGAAAGAGACTAGTGATAGACTTGAGAGACGAGAGAGTGAGACTTGAGAGACGAGAGAGAGTGAGACTTGACAGAGAGAAACTTGAGAGAGAGAGGCTTGAGTGACAAGAGAGTGACACGAAAGAATTGAGACACGAGAGAGAGAGAGAGAGAGAGAGAGAGAGAGAGAGAGAGAAAGAGAGAGAGAGAGAGTGAGACACGAGAGAGACGAAACAGGTCTGAAACATCGCTCATTTTTACTGTTTTCCATTTTTTTATGAAGTGATTAAAGACTATTTTAACTCTTGGAGTGCCGTAAATCTCACATTTTTCCTGTTCTACGATGCTGGACCGTTAGGTGGATCGTGGTCTTTCGCTGTGCACCCGTGGCACCAATAAGTCATATTTATAGTACACGATTGAGTGCCTCTCATACCATGCTTTTATATACACACACACACATGCGGGCTGGAGGTAGGGTTGCAGGGGGGCTTCAGCCCCCTTCCTGAGTTTTTATACATGTTTACATCATGGTAATGTATGTTACTGATTTTGTATGTACAGCCCCCCCCCCCACCCAACAAAATTGTTCCTGTATACACGTACACACACACACACACACGCACACACGCACACACGCACATGCACATGCACGTATTAGTCTAAACATACATGATGAGAATGGAGAATTGCTGTCCTGATATTCTGACATTAATAAAACCCTACTCACCTCACTTTCTTCAAGTGCTGCCAATGGTTTATTGATGCTGTTGGCAAACTTGTTTACGTGCTCAAAGTGCTTCGTCATTTCTGTCGCTAAAACCATGTCAATGATGGCTTGTCGCAAGGTCCGATATTCATTCCTGTTTTATTGGAAAACAGGAAAGAAAAAAAGCTTTTAGTGAGCGTTCAAATGTGCAAAATATCTATGGCCATTTAGCCTGGATGTGCTCAAAGATGAACAGGAATGAATTCGGGTGATCTTAAAAATATGTGCTCAGATAAAGCCCGTACTTACGATGCCAGTGTTTGGTTAAGGAACCCTATAACTATATTGTGAAATTCTGAGGAACTCCAACCCTCTCTAATGGCGTGTCTGAGATCAGATGCATTGTAAGGAACCCCAACCCTCTCTAATAGCGCGCCTGAGATCAGATGCATTGTAAGGAACCTCAATCCTCTCCAATAGCGCGTCTGAGATCAGATGCATTGTAAGGAACCCCCAACCTTCTCTAATAGCGTGTCTGAGATCAGATGCATTGTAAGGAACCCCAACCCTCTCCAATAGCGCGTCTGAGATCAGATGCATTGTAAGGAACCCCCGACCTTCTCTAATAGCGCGTCTGAGATCAGATGCATTGTAAGGAACCCCAACCCTCTCTAATAGCGTGTCTTAGATCAGATACATTGTAAGGAACCCCAACCCTCTCTAATAGCATGTCTGAGATCAGATACATTGTAAGGAATCCCAACCCTCTCTAATCGTGTGTCTGAGATCAGATGCTTTGTAAATCCTTCTGTATTTGATACAATTTTCAAATTGCAAGGAACAACACAATGCCGTTAGACACCATTCAGTGCAATAACCTGTATGGACCATGTGGAAACCGGAAGGTATCTTATGGAATAGGACCACTTAGCAAGTGTGACCCCAAAGTATATATTTTACCCAAATATCTCATTTTTATGTCATGTATTGCCTTCTGCTTTTGATGAACACTTTGGCTTCTTGCGGGGTCTCCAAGGCATTGCAAAGCCATTGTATTTAGGAAAGTTATGAATCCCCGAATTCTTTTGGCCAGAACCTGACCCCATAAAACGTGGTAGATACGCAGCTGCCAGATGAAATCAAGACAAACATGAGATGGGGATCAAAGTAGGTCTTTGTCTGTTACCATAAAGTTGCTAACACACCGACAAGTGGGAAAACAAACCCTGCACTGCACCTTATCACACAGAAACAACTGGAGTTGGCGGACAGGCTCAATGGTATTTAATAGACTGGAACAGGCTTAGGGAGACTGCAGATGGAGTCCAGGTAATGGTGCTCACCTGTTGAGACCCTGCTAAGGACTAAAATGCAGCACAATAATAGCCAAATGGGACAGTTTTCAATAGGATTTGAGCAGGCTTTGGAGGGTAATATATAGCATAAGAAAGTAATCGAATCCTTAGCCTACTGAGACAATGTTTTTCTTAGGGAGACGGAGAGAGGCTACGCAAGGCACAACGGATTTTCCAAATCATCTAATTTATTAAGCCAAACAGAAACACAACGTTTCGACCTAATGGTCTTTTTCAAGTGAGATATTGCCATTATACCTCACTTGAAAAAGACCATTAGGTCGAAACGTTGTGTTTCTGTTTGGCTTAAATTAGATTTGGAAAATCCATTGTGCCTTGCGTATCCTCTCTTCTTGTACTGTTGGATCTGCTGCAGGCTCTTATCCAGACTCAGGAGCACCGGTAATTACACTATATTTATAACTTTATTTGGTGTGCAGCATTTGCCATTTTTCTTAGGGAGACTACATGTATGGAAAGAAAGTGGATACACTATTGAACGAGTTTTACTTTGTCCTTAAAGCTGCAATCCACGACTGCTCTTTTTTACCCCCATGTTTTTTTTACAGGATGGGAAACACCATACTGCAGCCTCTCCCATCTCCTGTGTCACAAGTGGCCAACAGGAGGCTGCAATGTCATTCAGTGAGGCTTCCTATTGGACAGCCATATAAATCGTAGCACCATACCAGGAAGTGATACTGGTGCTCTCACCGGTAAGTATTTTAGGAACGGGTGAGTCCCGGCAGCTGGAAATAGCTGGAATCCCCCCAGTTTCCCATTCAAAAAAAAAAAATAAGCAAAGGGGGAGGTCAGATAAAAACGTAGTGATTGCTGCTTGAACGTACTATAATGGGCAGAGGTAGTGGCCGAAGTATAATGGTATTAAGGGGTATGGAGTACCCCCAATGTTTTTCTTTACAGATTCAGGGTACCATCTCTGTTTCCAACCTACAGTTTCAAATTCTTTTGAATGAAAATCGCATCTATTATTGGAAAGACTCTCTACCTCTCCGTGGTCCTGATGAAATATTGTGCCGAGGACTTTGTCACGCTGGTACTCACCATAGCCTCTCTGCGTCATATCTAAAGGAAGGGAGACTCACCTCTCCATGTTCTTGAATATATTGCACTTGTCGTCTCGCGTGGTGAGCTGGAAGGCCAGTGCCGCGTGGTGACTCTCCAACACCGCCGTGTCATTGTAGAGGATCGCCAGCTCGCTCCCAGCGTTACACAGGAACGAGTTCGTCCTCCCGGGGTGATCGACGTCATGTACCGTGGCAGCAATCAGAGCAGCAACTTCATCAATCTGGTCCAGACTTTGCTGAAACGAGATGAGGAATGAGCACTTTGTAGTTTGCATAGCCATTTTCTTATTGAGAAGGTACAATTATGTATCTGATGAGGCACCAACTGAAAGGACCCAGCGTTGCTCAGGAGTTCTTTAGAAACCAAAAAATACTGAGATTTACAAATGGATAATCACATGTTATAGTTACTTCATGTGAAATCCCCTACTAAAACAGCAACAACTCCACCCATAATAGTTTAATTGCCTCTGAGGCCCTGAAGAGATCGAGAGCCTCCAACACTGCGTGTGTGGGACATTGCACTCTCATCCCAGACACTGATCTCGTGGTCTTGAAGAACTTTGGCTGCTCCGGTATTTTTGCCAATGTTGCAAATTGGATTTTCAGAGTGACCAATATTAAGGGTTGTGTGACTGGATCGTCATTTGTTATGTCATTTGTGATGTCATCAGTTATGTCATTGCTGATGTCAATTGTGAATTGTATCCAAAGATAGACAAAAAAACCTGCTCCTTGATCTCAGGAAAAGATGTGGTTACGATGTCTTATGAGGTGTCCAAATGCATAGTGAACAGACAAACAACAATTCCAAAATACATGGCAGATTATTAATAGTTCTATTTTTCTCCCTGTACTCATCATTTGATAAAATAAGACTGTAATTGGAATTAAAGTAGCTATCCCATCTGCTTGTTTTTGCTTTGTTGTTGTTTAACATTTGCATTTTTATTTTATGTAACACGGGTCCTTGAGGCGCTGAACTGCATTATTTTAGCCCTGGAACCCTCCCCTCGATTCTTACCAGTGAAGTTACCAGTGTCGCTGCGCCTCACGCTCAACAAAACGTCTACTGCAAGCCAATAGGAATCCGTAACGTCACGCGTTCTGCCTTCCTACTGGATATCTGTTTAAATCCCCTGGAGAAGCAGGAGATAATGGCAGTATCTCGTGGGGATCTCTGCTAGCAATCACGTGGCTCAGCTCCAGGGTACCCCCTGTTCCAAACGTAGAAGTTGAGCCTGTCAACTTCAAGCGCCGGCCAACCGGGAACCCCATAGCCACTGAGCCCGGGACACTTGTCCTGGCTAACCCCCCTGCCTGTGCTGCAGCAGGGATATCCGGAAAAGCTGACTTGCTGGAGGCCATGGAGGACTGGAGTTGCCCACTCCTGGTCTACATGATTACAATGTTGCTTTACAGCATTAACATAATGTGGAAGAACATTGGGGGCTATGGATGAAGGTAATTTTGGAGGACACTAGATCAAAGAGAGACATTGATATCATGCCACATTGCGTTCATCCCTCAAAGTGCTGTGCTCCTGCGGTTTGGGCTCAGTAGGTGCCAGCATTGTACCCCAGGAACATACCTCTCTGGCTAACAATCTGTGACAAATGTAACATTTGATCTTCTCACATTTTTTGCAACAAATGTACACACTGTTTCAAAACAAACGGATTATATATATATTTTTACACGGATGTACGGACTCTGTTGCCCGAAACAGATGTAACATTGAAATTATAACCGCGCTTTACCTAGCCATTACTACCCAGCTGGAGGCATTATTTACTTTTCCTTAAAAGGAAAATGTGTCTCGTCCCGTCATATTCAAAATGATTTGCATATGCCAATTAGCATATTTCCCAGGTCTCTCAGTTTTGTTCCCAGGTATCTCTCCACGTATTGTATTGTTTGGGGAGGTGTATAGGCACACTAGGAATTTTAGTAAAATAAGTCCATGGCCCCCTGGGAAACTCACCATGTCCCCTGTAGTGCTGTGGAATCTGAAAGCAAAATCGTCCGAAAAGCTTGCAATCAAGTATACAGATTTTTTTTTATTGTTTTATTGCATTATAACTCACCTTCACCCGTTCTTTACTAAGGAAATATGCAGTGGCATGTAGGACATCAGCAGAATGTGTCGAATTGTGGTAGGAGTTGCCTGCGTGGTAGTTGGATTCAATAACATGTAGCCAAGACCTCAAAGTAGCTTCCGAGCAGTTCAGGAATGAACAAACCCCAAATCGAGCAAACATTTTTAGGCCAAGGTAAACTAAGGGCCTGTATGAAAGGAACAAATTGATTCAGTTAAGAGAAGGAAAAATAAAATAAAAAGACTAAAAAAAAAAAAGGGGGTTTACAAAAACCATTACAAAAAACACAGAAGAAACAAATAATTAGATGTAAATATAGCATTCGTTTTTAATTTCCAGTGGCACGCAGGACTTCAGAGAACTAATGACACTGGTATGTTTAAAAGGTTAAAATCTGTTTTAATAAGATACAACCAGATCCACTTGTAGCCACTTCCAGCAAAGCCGGTAATAACCAGCCTCACACAGAGGAGACTCAAAAGGTCGAAATAGCTGTCTCTGAGCAGGTTTACTGGCTCTACACTTCTCCACTCCACTTCAAGGGCCACCAACAGGTCTGATTGAGCTACCCTGTGCTGAAGCAGGGATATCCCTAATCACCGCCTGATGGTGGCCCTTGATGAATGGAGTTGGCTACTACCCTTGCTCTTGGGCACTGACCAGAAAGGCGATTATTTAAATATTAATGACGTAGCAAACAGGGAATTACAAAGACAAAAGTGCTTGACGGTTTTTGCATCAATATCTTGGGTTGCTAATAGCAACGGGCATTTCTAGACTATTAAAACCTGTTGCCCTTAGCAACCCATTGAAGACAATCAAAAATGTGTATTTCAGCGTTTTAGACATAAACCCCCCCACACAATTATGCAAGGTTCCTTTTCATTCCATCATTAATAGGGATGCATATTTTATTTATTTAAAGCAGCAAAAACATGTAGCACTTCACAATTTTTTTACATTTTTATTACAGGATTGAAGCAGGGGTCGCTGAAGCGGAACTCTGTCAATTCCAGCTTTCCGGGACCCCCTGCTTCCTGAGATACTTACCTCCGAAGCGGTACCGGTATCTGCAGTCAGGGAACTGTGTGCCTAACAAAATGGCGGCTTAAACGTCCCGCATCACGTGGGCCAATAGCAAGCTGTGATGTCATCCCTTGCGGCTTCTTATTGGCCAGCGTGACCGGGACATTTAAACTCCACAGAGATACCGGTGCCCCCTACAGAGGTAAGTATCCCTGGGAGCAGGGGGTCCCCAAAGCTGAAACTAACACAGTTCAGCCCCGGAGACCCCCTGCTTCAACTATGTAATTAAAACAAAAATTGAAGGAAAAAAATTGCGCAGTATTACGTTTTGCTGCTTTAACGCCATCAATGTACGCTGAACTTCACAGGGATATACAAAATGTATGACATGGCAAAATATTGTACAGAATGGGATAGGGTGCGTGTAATAGAAATGTAAATATTACCAGAAAGAAGCATGTGGCACCAAGAGCTTGCAATCTAAGGGGTTGCGAGACATAAAAATGTAGATATGTGCTCCAGAACTAATGAATGAATAACTCGTTGCCTAAAGACATGCAGGCTGGTGTATATTGTACACCTGTGAGCCGTGAGAGGGGCAGAAATATTTGCTACACTCACCTAATGTCGCTCAACCAACTTCCTACTAACCTGCTGCCAGAGGCAGCGTCTGCACTAAATCACTAGGAGAGCTCTGCAAAGGAATTGTAAATTAATCCCCTTTTTTTCAGTCAAAGACTGAGCCACCTGTGCTGAAGCAGGGATAACTTTAAAACCTGACCTGTTGGTGGCACTTAAGGACTTCAGTTGGCCACCTCTGACCCACCGAAACCCTACATTGGAGCTTGACTCTGGACCCAGACCAGTTGAATATGCTGTGAAGCAGCTTCCCCCCGCTGGAGAAGATTTTAGCCCCAGTCATTTAAACAGAGCTTCACAAAGCCTGAAAGATGCTGGGGATGAATAAGTGAAAAAAAAATGCCCAACTTTTGCGAACGTGTATAAAATGTAAGTCATTTAGATACAAGCAATTTAGTTGTAGCAACGGGAGAAAGAAAAACAAAACCCCAGACAAATGCAAGCATTCTGCCCCCAAATATTAATAAAGCAAAATGTATTTATTTTATTTATAAAAATGTTTTACCAGGAAGTAATACATTGAGAGTTACCTCTCGTTTTCAAGAATGGCACAGAGTTCTGATGTCAAATACATAGTTACATTAAGTGAACAGGGTTATATATTATATGCACACAGATACCCAATAAGCTCTGAGAAACCCCTACAATTACCACAATATATATATATACTAGCTGAGAGACCCGGCGTTGCCCGGGAGTCACACTGTCCCCCCCCCCCACACACACTGTCCCCCCCTCCCCCACACACTGTCCCCCCCCCCCTCTCACACACACGCACACACACAGTGTCCCCCCCTCCCCCACACACACACTGCCCCCCCTCCCCCACACACACTGCCCCCCCTCCCCCACACACACACTGTCCCCCCCACACACACACACACTGTCCCCCCCCACATACACACAATGTCCCTCCCTCCCCCACACACACACTGTTCCTCCCCCCCACACACACTGTCTCTCCCCGTGACTCGCGCTCCCCCCCCGGCGCCCGCTTGGTCCCCCGTGACTCGCGCTCCCCCGGCGCCGGTGCGGATGGTGTTTGGCGGGAGATGTGTGGCGTGCGGTGTCCTCCGGAGGAGGAGCGTGTGGGCCAGTGCCGATGGTGTTTGGCGGGAGATCTGTGGGTTGCGGTGGCCTTCGGAGGAGCTCCGTGCGGGCCGGTGCCGAAGTGAGTACCTAGCATAGCGTGTGTTTCTTTGTTGGGGGCGTTGCGGGCCGGTGGCGATGTTGTTTGGCGGGAGATCTGTGGCGTGCAGGCCGGTCCGCGGCCCGTAGAGTGTCTGAGGTAGCGGGAGGGAGATGTGTGGCGTGTGGGCCGGTGCCGATGGTGTTTTAGTGTAGGCCGCGGCCCGTAGAGGGTCTGCGGTAGCGGGAGGGAGATGTGTGGCGTGCGGGCCGGTCCGCGGCCCGTAGAGTGTCTGAGGTAGCGGGAGGGAGATGTGTGGCGTGTGGGCCGGTGGCGATGGTGTTTTAGTGTAGGCCGCGGCCCGTAGAGGGTTTGCGGTAGCGGGAGGGAGATCTGTGGCGTGGACCGGGGGGGGGGGGGGGTCGAGGGTGGTGTTTTGAAGAGGCATTATGCAGTGTTTGGTGTTGTGTGAATGTCTGTGTGTGCAGTGTTTGGTGTTATCGTGTGTTGTGTGTAGCTGATTCTGTACCTGATTCGGCAGTTCTGTGGTAGCAGACGGTGAGGGTTTTGAGAGCTGTGAAGCATGGCCCCAGAGCAGTGAGGGTTGAGGATTAGGTGCTGCAAATGCAAAGCGTTCCCAAAGCTCAGTGAGGGGTGGGACAGGGAAGTGGTAGCTCAGTGAGGGGTGGGACAGTGTGGCATTGGTGTTGGACGCAGTCCAATGAGAGTCAGTGAGGGGTGGGACAGTGTGGCATTGGTGTTGGACGCAGGCCAATGAGAGGTGTGCGGGGGTCGGGCATGGCCTGAGCCGGAGTGACAGGCCAAAGGTGCAATGCGATTGGCCCTTGGGACGCAGACATACAGTGCTTTCAGAAATATATAGTAGATATATATGTATATAAGTGTCAAAGGCAATGCTATGACACAGAAGAGAAGCGGCCAGTCTACCTTTTATGGGTAGCAGTTTCCAATTCAAATATATTAAACTCCCATTTTTCTTCATTTTCCATTGCTTGTGCTATCCGAGGAGGGATATCAGTGAGCGAGAACGTAGAGATAAAACCCGGTACTGGGTGGATTTCTATTAAAATGAAATAAATGAGGGGGGGGGGGAATCATTATAAGCGCGCTGTGATTGACAAAAACAATATTTTGTTTTTTTTCGACGAAGTCCAAATTTTGGCTGCGGACAGAAAACTTACGTTTTGCTGATAAGATGTACTCGTTCCCCGATAATCTGCGTGAGCCGTCCTGATAAACATCAATGATCAAGAAAAAATTAGATTATCAAATGGAATTGTAAGCCCTTTTGGGCTAAACTCCAATGTTTTGAATTCAAAATGGGAAAACTGTACTGTGACAAACTTGTAAAAATAGAAATACAAAGAAAACCATTCAAATATTGCAGCAGACAGCTGTCCACGTGTCACAAAAAAGAGTTAATGACCCCTTTTGTACTTAATTGTAAATTATACTTTATAATTGTATTTGACATTTTGCAATTGCGTTTGTAGCAGTTGTGTAAGCGCAGTATGTGTGTGAGGGTGCATGTAAATTCCATGTATCACTGTGTTTGTGATCAGTGGGTTTCAAACTTTTATTGGTTAAGGAATCCTATCATTATATTGTGAAATTCTGAGGAACCCCCAACCCTTTCTAATAGCGCGTCTGAGATCAGATGCATTGTAAGGAACCCCAACCCTCTCTAATAGCGCGTCTGAGATCAGATGCATTGTAAGGAACCCCAACCCTCTCTAATAGCGCGTCTGAGATCAGATGCATTTTAAATTCTTCTGTTTTTGGTCCAATTTTCAAATGACCTGAAAATTACAGGGACCCCTTTAGTGATACCTGGGGACCCCAAAGGCTCAGAGGAACCCTGATTCCAAAACACTGGATTAGATTATCAGTGCATGTGTGTGTGTCAGCATGTGTGCTAATGTGTGTGTTCTGCGTGTCCATTTATGTAGTAGAGAGATGGTCAGCAGCCAAAGGCGCCTCACTGACAGGACCCTGGGAGATCTGATGGGCTCCTCTGGGAACACTGTGTGCATGAAACCTCTTCGCACGCATGTAAAGAAGGCTCAACATACCTTGGTCACAAACAGACCATTTTTGGCAAAACTGAAATTTGCTCACTGATTAAAATTGTTCGCAGGTGTAAGCCACTGTGCGCTAATACACGGCACACTGCGCTGGTATTTTACAGCATCGAGGGCAAAAAGAAGAAAATTAAGAAAAAAAGGGGGGGTGGGGGGAAAGCCTTTTCCACACCCAAAACTAAAAGTCCATTCATGGAAATTATTAATGTGTGCCTCTACCTTCTGGTTTATTCAACTATTACATTCAAGAAAAACACGGACGGTTCTCTCTTGTGGTTTTCTCATCAGAAAATAAACAGATCTGTTGTTTATTTAGACATTTTTCCCCTCTCTGTATAATATTCATTCTATCAGAATAGCCTCTAACATGAGTAACCGCGGATAGCAGGATGTGGGGGAGACAGGCACTGCCTTGATGTCAGGATTTTCTTGGCGTGTATCCTGAATGCTGGCAGAGACTTGTAAATACCACGAGTGCCAGTACGTTAACCCGGGGGGTGGGTGGGGGGCGAGGGGGGGTCCCAATTCCGGTCCTCAAGACCTCCCAACAGGTCAGGTTTTCAGGATATCCCAGCTTTCGCAAAGGTGGCTCAAAACAGTGGTTTAGTCTTCGACTGTGCCACTGATTGAGCCACCTGTGCTGAAGCAGGGGGGGGCTGATTAAGCCACTTGTGCTGAAGCAGGGATATCCTGAAAACCTGACCCGTTGGGAGGTCTTGAGGACTGGAGTTGAGAAACCCTGAGTTAACCCTTTCTGACCTTGGAGCCACGCTACACTTTTTGTTTTTAACACAGTAGCTATGGACACATCGCTTACCTACCAACAATTCATTTTACATCCAGATAGATAGATAGATAGATAGATAGATAGATAGATAGATAGATAGATCTAAAGGTCTAAGTTGTTGACCAAAACGTTGATTTAAAAAAAAAAAAAATAAGCTAATATTTTTTTTTAACTTGTAAGAAGTCCTGAGTAGTGCTCTATTCATTCTACATATATATATATATATATTCTAAATATTTGCATACTATATTAAATATATTTATCTTGCTGTACTTGGTATTAATTAGTGTATTCTCCTCTGGTGTTAAATGCAGACAGGGGAAAGGACCCTAGCCGGAAATAAGACAAAGTGTTCCAGAAAAATACCTCCGTTGCAAGATGTGAAAGTTGACTTACTGTCATCAGCCCCCCGACCAGGTCATTGGTGTGAGGGTCTTCATCCTTTGTCCCAAGCTGCGGAGAATATAACTCCGTGGTTCTTAGGATCTCCAGCACCCGATCCAAGGCTTCTGCCACCGGCATCGGACTGTTCTCTTGTGCAGCGTTTATTATGTTTATTACCTAGTATCCAAAGAGATATTTTGAAAATCAAGGACATTGGATGAAAAGGAATGAAAAAAAAAAATCAGGCTGCGAGGTATGAAAGATATATGTATATCTTTATTTATATAGCACTCACACTGTACTCAATGCTTTACAAAAGAGCCAATACAGCACAGGAAATGAAAATACAGTAAGTGCAACAAACAGAATCAGACAATAGGAAAGGAAATACCCAGAGATACTCCGAGAATACGCAGGTATCGAACATGTCCAGCCACACTGGAGGGGAGGAGACAGAGATTTAGAGCAGGGGTGCGCAAAATGGGGGCGTACCCCACAGGAGTGGGTGGGATTTTCTAGGGGGAAGGCGGCGTTTACAGAGGCCCCGTGCTTCCCCGAAGACATTTAAATTAAATGCCGGGGGGACCGCACAAGGCCTCTGTAACATTACTTAACTTGGCTTCCAGCGACGCGTCTCCAAGGCAACCCGGCGTCAAATGACGCCGTGAGGGTCACGTGACGTTGCGTTGCCATGGCAACGTGACGTCACTTTACCCCGCGTGTCATTTGATGCCGCAGCTGAGCAGGGGGGGCAGGGGGGGGGGCTTCGCGAGCAGGGGAGGAGAGAAGGCAGGGGGGCACAGACTGAAAATTTGCTCACCCCTGATCTAGAGCTCACCAAACGCGAAAAACATTTTACATACCCATAAACTGAGAACCTTGGCCCGAATAGATTAAATGTGGAGATCAATATAGGTGCCTCCTTAGTCTGAGCCACGGTTTTGATTACCAATTAATACTCTGGTATTTCCCTTATAGAATTTGTGCACTTCAAAGTCTCGATTTATACCCTAGAAACCTCTGTAACAATTTCCATAGAGATGTGGAAGTATTATATATGACCCCTATACACTCCAAATCTGGTCACCCTATATATGACCCCTATACACTCCAAATCTGGTCACCCTATATATGACCCCTATACACTCCAAATCTGGTCACCCTATATACAGTATGACCTCTACACACTCCTCAATTGTTCCTTTATCTAACAACAACTCACCGAAGTCTGTACGGAGAACAGCCTCTATACCAGGTTTATTCATGACTTTGAGGTTGGGATCGAGAGCAAAGTCTCCATCTTTGCTGATGATACTAAATTGTGTAAGGTAATAGAATCAGAGCAGGATGTAATTTCTCTTCAGAAGGACTTGGAGAGACTGGAAACGTGGGCAGGTAAATGGCAGATGAGGTTTAATACAGATAAATGTAAGGTTATGCATTTGGGATGCAAGAATAAAAAGGCGACTTACAAATTAAATGGAGATATATTGGGGGAATCCTTGATGGAGAAGGATTTAGGAGTGCTTGTAGACAGCAGGCTTAGCAATATTGCCCAATGTCATGCAGTAGCTGCAAAGGCAAACAAGATCTTATCTTGCATCAAACGGGCAATGGATGGAAGGGAAGTAAACATAATTATGCCCTTTACAAAGCATTAGTAAGATCACACCTTGAATATGGAGTACAATTTTGGGGACCAATCCTAAGAAAAGACATTATGGAACTATAAAGAGTGCAGAGAAGAGCCACCAAATGAATAAAGGGGATGGACATTCTAACTTATGAGGAGAGGCTAGCTAAATTAGATTTATTTACATTAGAAAAGAGGCGTCTAAGAGGGGATATGATAACTATATACAAATATATTCAGGGACAATACAAGGAGCTTTCAAAAGAACTATTCATCCCACGGGCAGTACAAAGGACTCTGGCCATCCCTTAAGGTTGGAGGAAAGGAAATTTCACCAGCAACAAAGGAAAGGGTTCTTTACAGTAAGGGCAGTTAAAATATGGAATTCATTACCCATGGAGACTGTGATGGCAGATACAATAGATTTGTTCAAAAAAAGGTTGGACATCTTTTTAGATGGGAAAGGTATACAGGGATATACCAAATAAGTATACATGGGAAGGATGTTGATCCAGGGATTAATCCGATTGCCAATTCTTGGAGTCAGAAAGGAATTAATTTTTCCCCTTAATGGGGTTTTTTGTTTGCCTTCCTCTGGATCAATAAGTAAGTATAGATATAGGATAAAGTATCTGTTGTCTAAATTTAGCATAGGTTGAACTTGATGGACCTACGTCTTTTCTCAACCTCATCTACTATGTAACTATGTAACTATATAACTGATTCTACGAGTCTAGATGAGTTCCCACTTAGCATGAAACCCCCTCTTTGTAACCTTGAACTAGATATGCTTAGATATTCAGAGACCATGCAATATTACCTAGGTGTAATGTACTAATAACCTCTTTTTCTGCTGTATTCCCCTTCTTTTCCATCCCTGAGTTGGACTTTCAGTGTTTTCTCACATCCTTATCCGAGTTTGAGCTGTGTCTTTAATGTTGTCTGTCATAACTGGTGATGCATTTTTACGGATATATTTGTATACAAGTCTGCTAGTGTGTGTTTTAGTTATGTTACTATGACCACAGGGGAGGGATAGTGGATGTTTATCTTAGAATATCTCCCCCCACCCATTTGGATATAGATATGTCTTGTGATGATTTTAAAGCGGAATGTTAGTAAAGGGATTTAAGCACTCACTATGTATTAGGTAACACACTAGCCTGAGTCCCTGATTAAATCTAAGATCATCTGCAAGTTGTAGTTATGGTGTTAGATATTAAATACACTTAAAGATGATTCAAATATATTTGTCCTATGATGCTGAACTCACCTAATAAGGGTAATATTGTTTCTGTGGTAAGCAAGTATTGTAAGAAGTTGTCCTCCGACTGGGTAGATGAAGATTAGAGAGAATCCCTCCATTAGAGGTGCAGTTAATCAGATGTTAATTTAGAATGGTATATAGAGATGTAGGTTGCCAGTGGGGAGGTACCGACTCCGGATGAAGCTGATGCGCAGCGAAACGCGTTGACTCCAGACCCCAGGAGCAGGATGTGTTTCACCCCGCAGTAGGATGGAACCGGAAGTTGTAACGCGTCCAGCACGTGAAACTCCAGCGAGAGCGGAAGGCGCCATAACCAAAGTATTGACACTTTGACACACACAAAAATGTAAAATATAATCTTAGTACGTAGGCCATAAATCTAAAACGGAACGTTCCAGCATTTACACCGCTGGCCTCAGACAGAGAGGGAATCCTGACCTCCAATGTCCTTGAGGTCAAGACATTGGAAAATAAAATAAAAAACAAAATAGAGTGCAAGCTCTTCAGGAGCGAAGCTTTCAAAGTATTTTTAGTGACAGGGTAAGATGAAAGCACCGTTACCATCTTCATACTTCTATGCGGTCAAAGTTGGCTTATGGATCAAATTAACTCTTTGTTGCCAGGCGGGTTACACTATTTGCGATATCTGCCCGTGATCGAGCCGCACCTGTCCAGGTTCTGTTTGTAGACATGCGTTTTACCTGCTGTACTCGTGCCCTAAAAACCCTAATTTGTGTTGTTCCCGGCACACAATGCTATACATCGACATAACCACCAGGGGGCATGTGATGGGCATGTTTACAAGTCATTAAGCAGACATTGGGTCATTTGGGTCAAAGGAAAGCAGGGTACGGGTAACTCTTTCTAAGGGGTGCACTGCAGGCCTCTTTGGCAGAGAATACTTGGCTTTAATTTGGCCTTTAAAGCAGCAATCCAAGCTGCCGACCCCCCCCCCCCCCTGTAATATGTGTATCAATACAATCCACACAATGATAAGTTGCCGATCGATCCGTTCTCCTGTGATCGATCGGTGAAGATTCGGTTTGGCTCGGGGGTTCACTAAATGGCTGTCATGGCGGCTTAAACGTCACGCCGGTCAATAGGAAGTTAATAGGAAGTTGTGATGTCGTCTGTTGCGGCTTCCTATTGGCCCAAGTAACTGGGACATTTAAACTCCACAGAGACACCGGCACATCTACGGAGGTAATAAGTATCTCTGGAAGCAGGGGTCCCCGGAGCTGAAATTAAAGCAGTTGAGCTCCGGAGACCCCCTGCTTCAGTCCTATAATAAAAATATTAATTGTGCAGTTCGACATGTTTTGCTGCTATAAGTAATCCAAGTCTCTTAACCCTTTCACTGCTGGAATGGCTGTTGACGCATTACTTTGCAACAGACCCCTCCGACAGCAGAGAGGGTTAAAATGCTCCACAGTGCTAAGATCATGTAAACCCTAACTCTGTATACCCCGCAAGGGAGGATACCACGGCTTTCTATTGTCCCACGTGACGTGGGAGCTTTAAATCCGCCCAAACTCACCTTCACAAGTTGGACACCCTCTACAACTTAATATGCCGCTTTGTGCTCCAATGCAACTACAACACACATCACTGCGAAATGCTCAAAGAACTGGACTGGTCATCACTTGAGTCTAGGTGCAAAGTTCACCTTTCCTGTCTCACCTTCAAATACTTTCTGGGCAAGCTACCCATCTATCTGAACAATCTCCTCACCCCTACCACATGCAGCACTTATCATCTGAGATAAGACTCCAAAAGACTGTTCATGGTCTCAAGGTTCCGCAAAGTATCCGGCCGCTCCTCCTCCTCTTACTGTGCACCCCAAAACTGGAACAACCTACCGGAGACCCACACAGCTGCCACCAGTCTAAGTTCTTTTAAAACTAAGGCTGTCTCACATTTTAATCTGGTCTGTAACTGTTACATACGCTTATAACATATTATCCTTAACTGTTCATGCAATGTCTTGTATATAATGTATACCCTGTTCACTTAATGTAACCATGTATTTCTCATAATAACTCTGTGCCCAGGACATGCTTGAAAACGAGAGGTAACTTTCAATGTATCACTTCCTGGTAAAACATCTTATAAATAAATACATTTCGATAGCCCCAAGTCGCCCAGCCGGAGATACGTATATCGGGAAGCAGGGGTCCCCGAAGCTGAAATGAACGCGCGGGGACCCCCTGCTTCAATCCTATGACTAAAAACAAAACAAAAAGGCAAGCCGGATTGCGGCTTTAAGCGAATGCAAATGTGTATGGTACAGATGTTATAAACGCTTGTCAATTGTTTCAATAAAATCATTTTTTCCTGTATCAAATTAAATTACAATCAGCGTGTGGCCCTTCTGCTCCTAAATCTTTTCTGATTCGGACCCTTTGGAAAAGTAGTTGAAGTTTACTTGTGTACATGTGTCTCATCTCAACAGGGGGTGGGGGAGGGGGAGGAGTGCTCTGTACCTCCGTACAAATGATACTTTATGTAAATGGTCCAGCACAGGGGTGCGCACACTATTAGAGCTGCGCCCCCTCCCCCCCCCCCGTGCTCGCGCCCCCTCACGTCATCCCGCGGCGTCATTTGACGCCACGTTGCCATGGCAACGCGTCACAGCAGCCATCTGAATCAAGGTAAATTCAGGTTGCGCAGGCCTCACGCGATCCCCCGGCATTTAATTTAAATGCCTTGGGGAAGAGCGCGGGGACCTCTGCAACCGCCGCGCCCCCTTACTGAGAAATCTCACGCCCCCCCCCCCCAGTTTGCGCACCCTTAGTCAGCTTGAAAAATCTGAGTTTTGACCCTGCAAATAGGAATATAGCTTTCATGAATTTGTTCTTAGCTGCATACAAAAGGTAGAGAAAACCCCCAGGATTATTCCAGCCATAAAGTCATTAGATTATTACAATGTTTCCAAATAAATCTACGCAAACTCCCAGCATGTTTAACCCAGTCAGTGCTGGTCTGTATATATACGATTCTCCAGCAACTACGTTCTATACCAGATGTTTTTGTTGTGCTGAACCTATATAAGCCCTCGTATTTTCGGAGCCGGAAACCCGCGCTGTTATACAGTATTTACGATTCTCCTACGTCCTTGGGTGAATCATGAGTCACAAGTTATTTTCTCAGTCAGGTGAGACCGGGGAAAGTTTACATGTGCTCAACAATGGCCTTCCATTTTAGGCCGAGTCCCCAGTGGCCGCGACGGCTTGCCCGCTGTAGACAAAGTATAGCCCTCTATGGGGCAGGCCCCAGTCGGTGTGTGTGGGCGCGCATGGCGCGATGCGCAACCGTCTTTGCCAAAAGACAAGATTTTTGTCTTTGGGCGCGGCAGCCGAGCTGTGACCACATCACGGCGGCGGTTCAGCTAATGAGGGCGAACCCACCGCGTGATGTCATGGCCACGCCCCCATTACGCCCCCTCCCCCCCCTTCGCGATTTGCGGCTCTTCACCACAGACCACAGGTCGCGGCTGAAACTGGCGCACGCGCCGCCAGTCGCTCCGACGCGCACCTGCACGCAGTGACTAGGCCGTAGCCTTATACTCCATGTGATGTATCCAGGGCCGGTTTAACCGGTAGGCAAACTAGGCAGCAGAATTTAGGGGGCGGCAGCCACCTAGTTTGCCTAATGTGCGGGGATTTTCCCAGCAGGGAGAGAGCAGGGCTTTGGCTAGGCGTCCGGGCAGTTTCCTGATTGGTTGCTGCTGGGTATGGTAGCCAATGAGGAGGACGTGTCAGGAGCCGCCGGCGCAGAACCGAGCAGAGGAGGCGGCAGCACGGGCAGGAGAGGCGTGTGGCTGTCCTGAGTGTCCCTGTGCAGTGGTGGATTTTTAGTTTTTTCTCTTTTTTCCCCCCATATACAGAGGCCCCGCTCTCCTCCCCACTGATTGCCGCGGGAGAGCGGGGCCTCTGTAAAGGTCTCTTACCTTCTCCTTCACGCCGCCCTGCTCCTTCTGTAGAATTGCGGCGTCAAATGACGCTGTGACATCACTTGGTGACGCATTGCCGTGACTACGTGACGACACATGGTGTCGCGTTGTCATGGAAACGAGTCATCATGTGGCGTTGCAGCGTCATTTCACGCAACGAGGCTGTAGGAGGAGGAGGCCCGGGCGGCAATAAGGAAAACGCCAACGGGACGCCTAATTTTTCATTTGCCACTGGTTCTATGTCTGTCCGGTGTGTACAGTATCTGTTCTGGTGTGTGTGTCAGTGGCGGAGAGGGGGGGAGTGTGTCAGGGAGAAGGGGGGAGAGAGTGTCAGGGAGAAGGGGGGAGAGAGAGTGTCAGGGAGAAGGGGGAGAGAGTGTCAGGGAGAAGGGCGGAGAGACTGTCAGGGAGAAGGGGAGAGAGAGAGTGTCAGGGAGAAGGGGGGAGAGAGAGTGTCAGGGAGAAGGGCGGAGAGACTGTCAGGGAGAAGGGGGGGAGAGAGAGTGTCACGGAGAGGAGGAGAGGGTGTCACAGAGAAGGGGAGAGAGAGAGTGTCACAGAGAGGGTGAAAGAGAGAGTGTCACAGAGAGGGGGAGAGAGAGTATCAGGGAGAGGGGGGCGTGATAGTGTCAGGGAGAGAATGGGAGAGAGAGTGTCAGGGATAGGAGGGAAGCAAGAGCGTCAATGAGAGAGGAGAGGGTGTATGAATGTTAGCAAAAAATCTATTAGGTATAACATTTACGGGTCTTTGACTGAGCCTCTGATTGAGCCATTTGTGCTGAAGCTGGGATATCCTGAAAACCTGACCTGTTTGGGGGGGGGGGGGGGTAGACGGGGGCTCGAGGACTGGAGTTGAGAACTTCTGACTTTGAGGTTAAATGAAGAGCAAATATACTTCACCTTTGTTATGGGGGCTTCGATTGTCATAGAGTGTATCCTGGCCATGGAAGAATGGCGCCTCTGTGAGCTGCCTGCGGAGCAAATACAACAACGGTGAGTCCCGGTGACTGCGGCTCTAACGTCTCATACCGGGGATCTGTCCCCATATTATTAATATGGATGAAATCTGGGTTTAATAATAATAATAATAATGAGTAAATAAATAAATGTACAGGTACTCTTGAATACCCCCCTGCAGGGGGGGGGGGGGGGCTTAAAGAGGCCCAGCGCTCTTCCCCAAAGCATTTAAATTACATTCCGGGGAGCGCGCGTGAGGCCCCCCCCATACGTTACTTACCTGGTCTCCGGCGGCTTCTGCCGACATGTAATACCATGCTACAAAAGTGTTCGCTGATTGGCGAGATGGTTAACCACAAAAATGCGCAGGAAGCGGATAGGCAACGGAGTAACGTGGCCAGAACCCCTCCGGGTCGTAATATTGGAATACTCAAAGCCTCGTCACAAAAACCCAGCAGCACTGGCGTGGCTTCGAGTGTTCCAATATCAGGATCAGGAGGTGTTATGACCAAGTTACTCTGCTGCCTATTCGCTTTCTGGGCATTTTTTGGTTCACCATCTCACCCCTGACATCATCGGACACTTTTGTATCGAGGTATCTCTGATATGTTACAAGCAGTCTTTTTGCTGATTAGCAATAGCACTTTTATACTGATATCTCCAAGTTAATGTAATGCATTGCCAGCCACTGACACAACCTGACACTGCTGGAATCAATTATACAGGCTGAATACAGTGTTTTTTTTGCAGTGGATCACTTATTTAACCCCTCATGGTCACTCTTCCCAATCATTTCCAATCACACCTACTAGGTTGCTACAAGACATCCATTCAGACTGCCTAAATGCACACCATTGGCAGTTTACTCATACTGCAGCTGTTTTTATTATTTCGTTCATGTTAATAGTTTTACCCTGTGGGTCATTAAAATTGTTATACTAGCTAGTTTTTAGAAGCACTTTATAATTCCAAGTGCCTGCTGCCATTTCATCATCAGGTCTCACAATTTGGTACTAGCCCTTATTAGCCAAATCTTGCTACTGGTTAGGCCAGGGGAGCGCAATCTTTTTTTCCCTGCGCCCCCCTGCCGGCTGTCCTGCACTCCGCAAATCCCTCCCTCCCTCCTCCTTACCGTGGTTCCCGGCGTCTGGGCGATGCGTCTACAGGTGCCAGCTGAACCACGGTAACGAAGGTTTACAGAGGCCTTCGCTGCTTCCCCGGCAAATTTAATTTAAGTGCCTTCGGAAAGCGCGCGGGGGCCTCTGTAAACCCAGCGCCCCCCCCCCCGCCGTTAATCTCGCGCCCCCCAGTTTGCGCACCGCTGGGTTAGGCTATAACTCTAGACATACTTATTATCTGCTTCTATACACCACCAACATGGTTTTCTTCTAATTGGATGTTATTGGCCTATATGGCACCTTCCTACTTTTTAGACTGTGCCCCAACAAAAAGGATCCCTGTTCTCTCTCTCCACCTATTCCCTAAGTAATTGCATTTTGATCCTCAGGTGGCACCTGGATTCAATTCTAGAAAGTTGTACACTACATTTATAGTTAGATGGAAGCCTCCCTCCTCCCCCGTCCTTGTTCAGCTGCCAGGATTACACCGGGACGAAATAAAGCACCAACCATTTCCGTGAAGATGCCAATTTTGTTTCCCTGGTTATAGACCCATGAGAAATGTTTCAACAAAAAGACCGAGCCGGCAACAATCTGCGCTGCCGTTTGCCATGTCCCATTATACGCTATGCGCTGCCGTTTGCCATGTCCCATTATACGCTATGCGCTGCCGTTTGCCATGTCCCATTATACGCTATGCGCTGCCGTTTGCCATGTCCCATTATACGCTATGCGCTGCCGTTTGCCATGTCCCATTATACGCTATGCGCTGCCGTTTGCCATGTCCCATTATACGCTATGCGCTGCCGTTTGCCATGTCCCATTATACGCTACGCGCTGCCGTTTGCCATGTCCCATTATACGCTATGCGCTGCCGTTTGCCATGTCCCATTATACGCTATGCGCTGCCGTTTGCCATGTCCCATTATACGCTATGCGCTGCCGTTTGCCATGTCCCATTATACGCTACGCGCTGCCGTTTGCCATGTCCCATTATACGCTATGCGCTGCCGTTTGCCATGTCCCATTATACGCTATGCGCTGCCGTTTGCCATGTCCCATTATACGCTATGCGCTGCCGTTTGCCATGTCCCATTATACGCTATGCGCTGCCGTTTGCCATGTCCCATTATACGCTATGCGCTGCCGTTTGCCATGTCCCATTATACGCTATGCGCTGCCGTTTGCCATGTCCCATTATACGCTACGCACTGACCATCACTTCCTCTGGAGGTGGTTGATCTGACATCTAGGGAACCTTTCCGTCTGTCCTTGTGTCTGCAGGTCTGGAGATCTAGAGAAACAACAGGCAAACGGTTGCTTGTCTATTAGACTTTTTTTTGCGACCAGCTTCCAGCAAAGTATTCCTCATTGTTCCTGGGACCCCCGCCATCCCTCAGTGTTCCTGGGACCCCAGCCATCCCTCAGCGTCCCTGGGACCCCAGCCATCCCTCAGCGTCCCTGGGATCCCTGTCATCCCTCAGCGTCCCTGGGACCCCAGCCATCCCTCAGCGTCCCTGGGATCCCTGTCATCCCTCAATGTTCCTGGGACCCCAGCCTTCCCTCAGTGTTCCTGGGACCCCTGTCATCCCTCAGTGTTCCTGGGACCCCAGCCATCCCTCAGTGTTCCTGGGACCCCAGTCATCCCTCAGCGTCCCTGGGACCCCAGCCATCCCTCAGTGTTCCTGGGACCCCAGTCATCCCTCAGCGTCCCTGGGACCCCTGTCATACCTCAGCGTCCCTGGGACCCCTGTCATACCTCAGTGTTCCTGGGACCCCTGTCATACCTCGGCGTCCCTGGGACCCCTGTCATACCTCAGCGTCCCTGGGACCCCAGCCATCCCTCAGTGTTCCTGGGACCCCAGCCATCCCTCAGTGTTCCTGGGACCCCTGTCATACATCAGCGTCCCTGGGACCCCAGCCATCCCTCAGCGTCCCTGGGACCCCTGTCATACCTCAGCGTCCCTGGGACCCCTGTCATACCTCAGCGTCCCTGGGACCCCAGCCATCCCTCAGCGTCCCTGGGACCCCTGTCATACCTCAGCGTCCCTGGGATCCCAGCCATCCCTCAGCGTCCCTGGGACCCCTGTCATACCTCGGCGTCCCTGGGACCCCTGTCATCCCTCAGTGTTCCTGGGACCCCAGCCATCCCTCAGTGTTCCTGGGACCCCTGTCATACCTCAGTGTTCCTGGGACCCCTGCCATCTCTCAGTGTTCCTGGGACCCCTGTCATACCTCAGCGTCCCTGGGACCCCTGTCATACCTCAGCGTCCCTGGGACCCCTGTCATACCTCAGCGTCCCTGGGACCCCTGTCATCCCTCAGTGTTCCTGGGACCCCTGTCATACCTCAGCATCCCTGGGACCCCAGTCATCCCTCAGCATCCCTGGGACCCCTGCCATCTCTCAGTGTTCCTGGGACCCCTGTCATACCTCAGCGTCCCTGGGACCCCTGTCATCCCTCAGCATCCCTGGGACCCCAGCCATCCCTCAGTGTTCCTGGGACCCCTGTCATACCTCGGCGTCCCTGGGACCCCTGTCATCCCTCAGCGTCCCTGGGTCCCAGTCAGTGCTAAGAGCAATAACCCAAACTCACATTTGTAGAATTGGAGCACACATTTTTTTTTAAGACGTTTTTTCTTTAATCAAGAATAGATTGAAACATCAGGGATCTGATATGTCCCACGTCAGGGATCTGTTATGTCCCACGTCAGGGATCAGTTATGTCCCACGTCATTTAAAACCCTAAGTGCCTCTGCATTTTGTCCCCGCATTTCCATAACAGAATGGCTTAACCCTTTCCCTGTCAGAGCGGTCAAGGTGCTGCAGACCCCCATAGAAACAAAAAGGGTTAAATATTGCAGTATAGCCACAGCCCAGCAAGTGGTCAGAATATCTTGTTTATGTATCCCTATCTGTATCTATGTATCCTCACCATGAGCAAACCAGATCTTCACTTGTAATTCTCAATAAGAATTGACAGACGTGGCTACATTTTTTAATCTCTCCACTTTATAAAGAGCGGCTAAAGAATCGGATGTTTAAACGCAGGGCTGGGCAACTCCAGTACTCAAGGGCTACCAACAGGTCAGGTTTTCAGTATATCCCTGCTTCAGCACAGGTGGCTCAATCAGTGGCTCAGTCGTAGCCCCCTGTGCTGAAGCAGGGATATCCTGAAAACCTGACCTGTAGGTGGCCCTTGAGGACTGCAGTTGCCCCCCTCCTGCGTTAACGTCTGAAATGCTGAAGGTGCCTACAAAAGCACTTCTTCTGAGCATCACCTTCTAGCAGAACAATTCTGTTTTCCGCTCAAAAAGATACGTTTGTATTCATTTGAATCCCAATAGCACAAGGACAAACCTGTTTGACATTCGGCCTGAACACGTTCACGTTGTTTTTCTGCCTGAAAGTAAAAAAAACTACCGTCAGTTCCCCGTGGCCAAGAACGCAGATCCATCTTTCTTACCCCAGGGGGGGGGGGGGGGGCAACTCCAGACCTCAAGGGCCACCAGCAGGTCAGGTTTTCAGGATAGCCCTGCTTCAGCACAGGTGGCTCAGTCGCTGAGACACTGATTGAGCCACCAGTGCTGAAGCTGGGACTGATTGAGCCACCAGTGCTGAAGCTGGGACTGATTGAGCCACCTGCGCTGAAGCAGGGATATCCTGAAAACCTGACCTGTTGGTGGCCCTCGAGGACTGGAGTTGGCCACTCCTGTCTTCCAGTGTGAAGCCTACATACCTTATTATTGTCATTACATGGTCGGCAAATTGACACATAGTGTCGGATCTTCCTGTAAAATAAATGGGTTTTGTTTTAAATTCACATAGTGGCATAAAACAATAAAAAATAGTTAGAACATCTTCAAACGTCGCTTTTGTAATAATATCTACGTATAGCAGGGGTGGCCAACTCCAGTCCTCAAGGGCCACCAACAGGTCAGATTTTAACGATATCTCTGCTTCAGCACGGGTGGCTGAATCAGTGGCTCAGTCCAAGACTGTGCCAGCTGTGCTGAAGCAGGGATATCCTTAAAACCTGGCCTGTTGGTGGCCCTTGAGGACTGGGGTTGGCCACTGCTGCTCTATAGCAATAACTCACTGACATAAATGTAGAAACATGCCCCAAAGATTTTAAGCATCGGAAAAATTGGGAATATAACAATACACATGTTTAATAATATTGAAAAGAATGATGATTATTGTGATCATAAATAAAAACAATAATAATATTCACAAATCAAAATGGAAACCAGGAAAAAAAAAAAGGAGAAATGCAATTACCCAATTAGTGGGACAATCTATCATTATTAGCTGGAATAATGGTCACAGTTAATTCTGCACAGAATTGAGTTTTTCAAGTTGGGTATAAAGCTATGCGAACCACACACAGACTCCTGGCACTATTTCTAGTATTTACCAGGGGATCAAGAAAATAATGTCCTCAGATTGAAAGCTGCAACACTTTGCGTGCTATTCCTGTAGGAATTCCTAGAAAATGTATGAAATATTTATTCTACGCTGCACGGTGAGTCACCGGCGTGAATGTCACACGTGCGTGTCTCAGGTCTTGTGCAATAGAGATGTATATATATATACTTCATTTGCTGCAGAGGACTCATACATCGAGCTCAGCTTTGAAACGGAAGGCACCACCAGGAAACATCCACCAGGTGGGCTGTGGTCGCTGAACGCACAGCCGATCACCTAACCCCTGCTGTTGCCAGTGGAGACGGCAAACATCTGGCAGCGACGGAGTTAACGCGACGGTGTCAAACTCGGCCCTCAAGGGCCACCACCTGAGCCGAAGCAGGGATAGCCGTAATACCTGTCCTGTTGGTGGCCCTTTAGGGACGCATTTGGCATCGCTGGGTTAACCGTATGAGAAGAATTAGATTGTAAGCTCTTCGGGGCAGGGACTCATTTTCCCAAATGTCACTTTTATGGCTGAAGCACGTCTTCCCATTATGTGTTATTTGTATTATTTGTTATTTATACGATTATGTCACGTGTATTGCCGTTGTGAAGCGCCATGTACATTAATGGTGCTATATAAATAAAGATATACGTACATACGTACAACACAACACTGACAGATGTCATCATCAATGTCAACAGTGTCATTTTGCACAGTGGGAACAATACATCGGTTATTTAAGGTGCGTGCACTCTCCATGACTTCCAGTACGGAGTCAGCGGCCACGTACTAAGACCTCATTAATGTAGAGCCAAAAACCCAAGGACGCAAGATCCCAGGTGTTCAATCCAGCCAGACCCACAACCTTGTGTAGCTCTTCTCCCATCCCCACAGTTACCAAGCAGACCCGCTACACATCATGACCCCCTGCCGTATCCCCTCCTTCCCTTATTAGTTGGTTTTACTTACCCCCTATGTCCAAAAACAGGAATTATCTTCACATTTTGCTGTATATTATCACCGTTTTTATTTTTGGCATAATAAATACCTTCCCATTCCTGTGTGAATTAATACATACAGTTAATTTTCAACAACGGGCAAAAACATTTTTTTCTCGTGATATAAAGTAATACATTCCAAATTGATTCGAAGATCCTTATTTATTAGGCTGCTGAGCCCCTTTCAAGTGAAGGAGAAGTGTTCGTGCTCCATTCAAATGAATTTGTACTAAAATATTCTGCAGCAGGGATGGGCAACTCCAGTCCTCAAGGGCCACCAACAGGTCAGGTTTTCAGGATATCCCTGCTTCAGCACAGGTAGCTCAATTAATCCCAGCTTCAGCACAGGGGTCTCAATCAGTGGCTCAGTCAAAGACTGAGCCACTGATTGAGCCCCCCTGTGCTGAAGCAGGGATATCCTGAAAACCTGACCTGTTGGTGGCCCTTGAGGACTGGAGTTGCCCACCCTTGTTTTACAGCTGAGGGAAGATTCTACAGCATATTTGAATTATTGAATATACAATTTATTACTAATTGCACAATGCAAGGAGATGAATGCTAATTAGTAAGTATGCTCTCATCCTGGAAGGATCTGTGATCCTCTTGGATTCTGTATTGAACCAATATTTTGGTAAATCCATCCCCCCACATTAGTGCGTCAGTCAATAAGCCACAAAGCGGACGATCGCTGGAAATTGTCCGCCTTGGACATTATTGAATAAGCCTCTCAGAGTTTGCAATTATTCGGAAGACGCTTAAAGGTGGAATTGGGATGAGAATTTAAAAATTATCAGCTGTTTTTACTATTCTTTTACATAAAAAACAAACAAATATTGTAAAGGTTATTAGCATTAATACCATATTATTGTAAACACATAAGAACGTTGTGAATGATCTAAAAGCATGTCTGTTATATAACGTTAGGACACATCCTCCTAAAACAAGGAGGGACCGTCAACTCCCGAGATCTTCATAGAATAAAGAGAATTTTAATCCACACAGACCAACGTTTCGATCAAACACATCTTGACACAGCTCACAGTGAGTTTGACCGAAACGTTCTCGGGAGACGCTGAGGGGATGACGGGGGTCCTAGGAACACTGAGATTAAAATTCTTTTCTTGTATGAAGACCTCTGGAGTGCCGGCTCCTTCTTGTGTTAGGAGGATGTGTCCGGTATTATAGGGGTCCCCCCGGTGTGCCTGCGGCAGTAACATAAATCCAGTGAGTGCCCCTAATTCTTTCTTCTGTTATACAACTTTGACATGGGACAATATGAAAGGTGCTCTGGAACCAGAACATTCAACAGGTTCCATGAACCTCCAGCATTAGACAGCAAAATCCAGCCCGATACCATTGAGTTAAGATTTCCACTTAGTAGAGGTGGAAACACAACATTTAAATCAGCAATCCAGCCTCTGACTAACCCCTATTATTTATTTTTTACAAGGTGGGGAGAGCTATTTTCAGTTACAGAGACCACAGTTCCAGTTTCAGAGCTACTTCCCAGCAAAGTCACGGCCCAATAGGAAGCTCCGACCAATGATGTTGTGGCTTCCCAAAAAATGGCGTCCATTTTGTTTCCCCTTAGGGGAGATTTAAACCCTGTAACTTCCCCAGTAAGCATCTTGGAAACCAGTGGGTCCCTTAGAGCTAAGAGTAGAGCGGTTCAGTTCCTGCTCCGCTTCCCACCCTGTAAAAAAATGAGGGTATAAATAAAACACAGTAGCAGGGATTGTCCCATTAATTTATATTTCACAACATATAAGCTCCTAATAAACGAGCTAAAACCTGTACATTCCAAATGTCTTAATTACTGTCTGGTATTAAATGATTATTCGTGGGTCTACAGTATGTGGGTGGCAAGAACAAAATGTAACTGAACAGCGCATTAAAATATACGGTTAATGTGAAAATCATTTTCGTTTCCACTTTTTCCAAGTGTAGTGCATTTATCCTAAAATGAAGTTTAAAAACTCAAATTACATAACAATGAATGACTCATGTTTCATGTACCCCTCCATTCATCCTGAGTCACCTATACTTTATATGTTATTGCTCGTAGCATTTATAGCAGGGGTTCTTAACCTTTTGTACCTTAATTACCCTTAAGGGAGCAACAAGGCCCCCAATCACCCCATACCAATCATTTTATATATGACGTACTGGTACCATTTCAATATTTTGACTTCATATGAACGACGGAGTGCAACCTCGCCAGTAGCCCCACTGAAATGTTTTGTATAGGGCCCTCTCTTCTTAGTAAGTACGTGTAACGAGCAGAGATGGAAAATAATGTGTGGATCCCTAGCAACCATGCATGTATGTGGTGGGGGATAAAGACGCTTTCCCACGAGGTGTCAACCACGTGTTATTTTAACAGAATAAAAGTGATAGCATGTTACTAATAAAGCCCAGCTTTGTACCACCCCCGGGGGGGTGAAATCGCCCCTGGTTAAAACCCCCCTGATTTATGGCATTCTTGATCAGAAAGGGTGTACCTGTTTTTCTTACCTTTCCCGTTTTTATGCACGAGTTGAGCGTATCTAGGAAATCGGATTTTTTTTCATTAACAGGCACTTCAGTTAATTCTTTTCCAACGAGTTCATCCTTCTGGTAGCCCATCGTGCTTTCAAAAGCAGGATTCACATACTGCGAGGAGAAAAGCGCCCGGTCAAAAAGATGTTCAGTAGGTGTGAGGTGCTCAACGCCAGCCCCCAAGACCTCCCCAACAGGGCAGGTTTTCAGGCAATCCCAGCTTCAGCACAGGTGGATCAATCAGTCCCTGCTTCAGCACAGGTGGCTCAATCAGTGGCTCAGTCTTCGACAGCCACCTGTGCTGAAGCAGGAATATCCTTAAAACCTGACCTGCTGGGTGGGCTTGAGGACTGCAGTTGAGCATTAAAACATAATTTCCTGCTGCAATTCTAAAATCATGTTTTATTAATAAAAGGCTTCAACTCAACAGAACCCCATCACGTTGTGCTTATTTCCTTGCCCAGTGTGGTGCCTCTTGCCAAGTGAATTATTTGGGGCAATCAGTCCAGCTCAGAATATAGGTTCACCAGAGCCAACCGTCTCTAACATACCTCTATTAGGTGATCCTCGCTCGTAATTTCAATGGCTTCTTGACTTCTCTCTAATGTAGTAAATAGCGAATTACAAGCCCTTAAAGAGAAGAATAAATCAAATAAAAAGGTGAACGGATACAGAGCTATACCTTAGTGCAGGGGTGAGCAACTCTAGGGCCAACAATACGTCAGGTTTTAAGGATATCCCTGCTTCAGCACAGGTGGATCAATCAATCCCAGCTTCTGAACCTGTGGCTCAATCAGTCCCAGCTTCAACACATGATGGAGCCACCTGTGCTGAAGCAGGGATATCCACAAATCCTGACCTGTTGGTGGCCCCTGAGGATTGGCGTTGGCCCAATCCTGAACTACAGTCATTCTCACAGTTAGGCGCTGAAATTCCGGGATATGCGAAGAAGATATGCCCGTTTTAAAGTGCTTGAGACAGAGCAAGAATTATGGTCCACAACGCTGACATAACATGTTTCCTGGTAAAGGACGGTCGCTAGGAGAACTGAAAAACAAATTCGTAAAACAACGTACAGTATCATTCAGGAGCGGGAGCCGCTGGATCAGCGCGTTATCGATGATGCAATCAGACAGCGGCATTCTCGTATCCATGCGCGCGTTTCCGCAGAAGGACACTTTGAACACACACTTTATAGTAATTTTAGGGTTTCACGTTAGATTAGAGCAGTTATCACATTTACGAGCTACGAAGGAAAAACTCCTATTTCTCGTTTAATGAGCATGAACCTACCGCAGTGTATCTGGTGCTTGTTAACATAATACAGTGACATCAATCTAGTGAACATCAGTTCATTGTCTACATTGTGCTTCTTATATCGTGTTAATCTACAGAACAGATTTACAAATGTGCCCATTTTCATGGGGAATGAGCAAGAAATATATAAGATATGATGAAAAACGAAAGGGGTCCCTTTTTTTCCCTGAACACAGTGCACATCCAAACCTCATTCAAAAGATAATTTAGGGAAAAAGAACGTTTTCGTGTTTTTCCATTGGCTCAATTGCAAACGTTTCGCCGTTTATTTAGATGCCCTAATTTCCCAGAATCCTGTGGTTGTAATCTTTCCATCCAGATGTGCACTAATCTAGGGGGAGGGGGGTCTAACACAGATATGAATGATGCAAGACAGGTCTCAGGGTTTAATTTAACCCTTCAAGTGATGGTAGACCAGCACAGCCCTGCACAGAGAATGAAGAGGAGGTTTGCTTTTCTTATTGCCTGTAAAGGTCTTTTGTAATAAGGTCAATCACAATGAATTTAAAGTACTTACGGACCGATTCGGCCATTTTTCGGCACGTAAAATCAGCCCCTTAGTCTGCATATCTAATTACGAGGTGCTCGATCACTAAAAGACAAGTCGCGAACAATTAGAATCATTAGTAATGGGAGAAAATCAGCACTTAAAGAGATTGAAATAGCCTTGCATTATTTACACTGCAGATTTATCTTGCTATGCTAAGTGGCCCAGATATAAGTTGCTTTTCATGTTTTATGACTTGCTTGCTTTTAGGAAAAAATACTCAAAACTGCATGACTTCCACTCTCTGCTGTGGGAAATAAATAATGCAGTGAAATGCCTTTGTTCATTACTGCACATTCTACACGGTTTAGCACTTAATATTTGGAAGGTTTCAAGACAGAATCTTATACTATATTAGTGAAAGCACTGTATGCCTGCCTGCCTGCTGGATGTCCGGTACACGGACACACGGACACACGGACACACGGACACACGGACACACACACACGGACACGCGGACACACAGGGACACACAGGGACACACACACACACACACACAGTAGGGGGGGGTGTACATTAGCAGCATGTATAACCCGGGGGAGGGCCCTCACATACCCGCCGGAGCCTCCGCCTCTTCCTCCCCGAAATCAGCCTCCACCCGCCCGCACCTCCTCCTCTCCCCGTGTCTCCCGCGCTTTCAACCCCCCCCCCCCCCCCCCGGCGCCGCTACAGTCAGCGGAGGAGCGAGTGCCCGGGACACAGCGGGGGAGCGGCCACAACAAGCTGCCTCCCGCCTCAGATCCACTTTGGAGCGGCCGGACGGGTGAGGGAGCTGCCGGACGGGTGAGTGAGCGGCCGGACGGGTGAGGGAGCGGCCTTCACCTCCCCTCACCCCCCTTCACCTCCCCTCACCCCCCTTCACCTCACCTCCCCTCACCCACCCCTCACCCACCCCTCACTCCACTTCCCTTCCCTTCCACCTCCCTCCACCCCCCCTTCACCTCCCCTTCACCTCCCCTTCACCCCCCCCCACCTCCCCTTCACCCCCCCCCCACCTCCCCTTCACCCCCCCCCCACCTCCCCTTCACCTCCCCTCCACCTCCCCTCCACCCCCCCTTCACCTCCCCTCCACCCCCCCTTCACCTCCCCTCCACCCTCCCCTCCACCCCCCCTTCACCTCCCCTCCCCCCCTTCACCTCCCCTCCACCCCCCCCCTTCACCTCCCCTCCACCCCCCCCCTTCACCTCCCCTCCACCCCCCCCCTCCCCTCCACCCCCCCCCCTTCACCTCCCCTCCACCCCCCCCCCTTCACCTCCCCTCCACCCCCCCCCCCTCACCTCCCCTCCACCTCCCTTCACCTCCCCTCCACCCCCCCCTTCACCTCCCCTCCACCCCCCCCCTTCACCTCCCCTCCACCCCCACCTTCACCCCCCCTTCACCTTCCCTTCACTCCCCCCTTACAACCTCCCACCACCTCCTCACCACCTCCCTTCCCACCTCCCCCACCCCCCTTCCCAACTCCCCACCACCTCCCCCCCCTTCCCACCACCTCCCCACCACCTCCCCCCCCTTCCCACCACCTCCCCCCCATCACCCCCTCCCCCCCACCTCCCCTTCCCCCCCACCCCCCTCCTTCCCCCCCACCCCCCTCCTTCCCACCACCTCCTCCCCACCCCCCCCCTTCCCTGAGGTGGAGTCACGGGCCAAAGGACACACAGGGACACAAACACACACACACACACGTAGACACACACACACACACGTAGACACACACACACGTAGACACACACACACACACACGTAGACACACACACACACACACAGACGTAGACACACACACACACGTATACACACACACGTATACACAAACACACATACGTATA
>NC_134500.1:12904743-12963804 GCF_040206685.1 Ascaphus truei
ACACCCACATCCGCACCCCCACATCAGCACCAAACCCTCCCAAATCAGCACACCGATACAATCACCATCAGTACAGCAGCACTACCACCGCACATGGGCCGCGTGGACCACTCCCCACCCAAATGCCACACCCACACCACAAACATCCCGGGCAACGCCGGGGCTCTCAGCTAGTAATAAATAAATAAAAAGCTCAATGGTGTGTAGCCTGGAGCTCCCGTGGCTCCTGGAGACCCCCCTCTCCTTGAGCAGCTCGGTCGCGGGTGCCGACAGACCCGACGGCTGCTTCCAAGGGTGGGGGCTGGAGCAGGGAGCAGCGCGGCTTCTCCTGCCTGCGGCCGGTTGCCGGGGACGCGATCGGGCGGTTGCTAAGGCCGCGATCGCGTCTCTAAGGTCCCGGAGGCCGGACAAGCAGGGCGCCGCCATTGAAGACAGCGTTGCGCATGCGCAGGGACGCGTAGGCGCAGGGACAGCCCCCGAGACAGGGATAGCTCGCGCGAGAGCAGGGAGAGCTGAGGGAAGGTCGAGGCAGCCCGGGAAAGCTTGCGCAAGCGCAGTGAAGGTAGGGAAAAGCCCGCGAACCCCTAGCCTACCAGGGAAGGCTCTGAGCTGGGACTATATATCCCAAGAGCCTTTGCGAGCCCCATGTGACACCAGGGAGCCAATAGGGCTTAGGAGACCCCTGGGAAAAGAGATACATTTGGCGGGCTTGCAGCACGTTAGATCAGTCAGAGACCGGAGCAGCCCAGGGAAGGAGGTAGGGTACAGGAGTCAGGGACTCCCTGTACTAGGCCAGCACCCCCAGGGCTCGAGATAGCTCAGCTCCCCAGTAAGGTGAGTGTTGCCAGGGGCAGCCCTCGGGTTAGGGACCCTGCCACTTACATTAGTGGGAGCTGGGAAAGGAAGGTTACAGAGAGTTGGAGTCAGGGAGCTGTGAGGGAAGCAAGGTGCGGGGAGCGAGAGCAGCTCCTGCACCCCATAGGTACCCACACCCCAGGTAGGCCCCAACTCCCCACTAGGTTAGTGGGTAATTGCTGAGGGAGGCCCAAGATAGGGACGCTGCCCTTAGTGTAGTGCTGCATTGTCAGAGTCACGGCTGTCAGTGCTGTGAGGTCTGACAGGCAGGCACCTTGTTGCGCAGCACGTTGACTGCCAACCTCCAGTGAGCTACAGCTTGCTGCTGTAGGCGCTGGGACTAGTCAGAGAGTAGTGGGTCTGGAGAAGGGCTATAGCTGTTCTAGTCACCTTGAGGTAGCGCTAGGGGTAGGATGCCTGAAGGGATAAACTGGTAACTGAGAGCAGGAATTCTGGAGAGGATCTGCACTAGGCTAGCCAACAGTAGGTAGACGCCCACGTACTGCATGAAAGAGTACTCTAGTCCATTCCAGATCACTTACCGAAGGGACTTGGGTAGTTGGGGGAGTGGGACAGGTCATTACCCCTGCCAGGCCCATAGGAGTTCCCCAAGCCACTACAGGTTGCTGTACTACAGGGACAGGCCCTAGGTTAGGGTTCCTGTCACGTTAGTACCATTTAGATTAGACAGGGACACAGCAGACGCTGCGGTTCCTGTGAAGCGGTCCGCACGTGCAAGGAGTTCGGTTGGATCAGACGGATTCATCACACGTCTGACCCTTTGAGAAGTTTGTTGCTGACCCGAGCACCGGAGTGCTCGGCAGGTATTATACCATCACATGTGCACCAACAGGCCTAGAGGTTCTTAGTGACTGCGCAGTCACCCATTGACTATCTCTGTAGGAGTACGGGACATTGGGTGGGGTTCTTGGGACACTGGGTGGGATCACCTAGTGTTTGGGAATCGTCCTGCGAGACGTCACTGTTAGTGTCTCACCGTGAGAGAGACACAGGTTATCATTATTATTCGTTAGTAAAGTCCTTAGTTATATAAAGCACTGTGTATGGTATTATTGATTGTCCTGCGAGGAACCACTCCCCCTCTGGTGGGAGCCATCGCAGGTGGAGGCGCTGTACCGAGAAGATGTTGTAAGTGATCACCCCTAGTATAATTACCCCAGGTTCCCCGTGGCGGAAGCTCAGCCCTCCTGTGAGCCAACAGGTAATGCACCACACCTGAGTAACAATATATGTTTCCTGCACTCACACAGTAGAATCTGCGATTGGGTGGGGGAATACCCGTTACATTTGGAGGCGCTGCTGAGATAGACCTGGGGTGCCCGGTATATTTTTTTCTAAATTGTGCTATTTTTGTTCGCCATGAAGAAGTCACGTGCTGATTTCCCGCCCGCGCGGGAAAATGTTGCAAACTGGACGGGTTTGGCGGGAAACCCTAAGCTCCGCCCCCGCAATGTGAGTGACTCAGTGATAGAGCGAGCCCCTCCTTCAGATTCCACCAGGGGGAGCAAGTACGGTAAGCCTTCACCCATAACCGCTGTTCCCACTAAAGACAGTACAGATTGTAGAGAAACACACCCGCAGTTTTATGGAGCCTGGCGATACAAAGGGGGGAAAATATCCTTTCTTGTGTGCCCGTGTCTACAAAAGGAATTGAACCTGACTGGTGGTATGGACTTTAACCATGTTAGGTTACCCATAAAATACCGGGTGGCCTGGGTGGATGGAGAGGGGTGCATAAGATGTGCTTGTGACCAGTGTGACTTCCCAGGTGGCAAACCGACCTGGGGTCCCAAGTGTGCTTGTTGCGGAGCACAGTTTCTAAAGCCTGTGCTGCTGCAGTCTACAGTCCCAGATCCCAAGCAGGAATCTCAGATGGCAGAACACAGAGATGAAGATGCTGTTACTTGCTCTACCTCAACCACGGAGGTGGAGGAGCTGACAGACAAGGCTGCCCTGGTTCCCTGTTGCAACCAAGCGGGAAGAACTGAGGCCCAGCCAGCTACGGAAAAGGACGAACCATCGGTGGCGATGCGCCTACCGGCGAACCACCCCAGCAGTGAGACAGAGGAATCACAGGGGGAGGTGGCCCCCCTAGAAGAAAGCTGTTCCGCCATGCGAGTGGATCAGTATCTACCACCTACCGTTCAGTTGAAGAGAACAGTCAGCTCTGTCGTGGTGTCAGGTGAAGCACCGCAGATACCTGACAGTGTTCCACAAGAAGAGAAAACCATTGCAAGCCAGCAGAGTGGTAAGGAACCCCCTTGCCCCCCACAGGCTCCGATGGAGGTGGCCGTGAAAAAGGTCAGAGTTACGGCTCCTGAACCGAGTGTGAGCCCGTGCGCTCCGACTCAAATGGTCCCAGGACCGGGATCCAACGCTCCCGAGTTTCAAGCCAGTAAGTGGACTGTCCCAGAAGTGCCGGGGACAGGTCCCGATACAGCCGAGGTGGGAACTGACAGCGTCCCCGAGGACCTGTTGGCTACCGTGAATCACCACAGTGGTAAGGTATCTACCCTTTACCCCCTGCCAGGTGAAACAGAGACTTTGAGGAAAGAGACATTGTCCATTGCTCGCTTCCCAGCGGAAGCCTCGCAAGTACGTAGGGACAAGGACTGTGTGGCGAGGGATTTAGTAAAAATTGCCTCCCTTAAGCCCAAAAGGGAGCGTGCCATTCGCCAAGTAGTGGACCGCGGAAAAGGTCCTGGCCGCCTGGTCTACCGCATCCATGCCGCGGGTGACCGGGTAAAGGTCTGCTTCAGAGACATGGTGCTACTCCTTCCACCAGGGGGAGGAAGTAGCGAGGAACCAGTGACTGTTGCCCTCCGGTGTGCTCTTCAAGAAATTTTTCTGGGGGAGGCTCACGGACGCAACAGTGGGGTACCCCCACTTGATCAGTTAGGGGCACCCCACGAATGGTCTCAGCAAACAGCTGACGCTCAGCTGGCCTCGGGTATGGTATGTGAACTGTATTGTAACCTGATGTCTAAAGTCACCAGTGATAGGTTGTACATATGCCCTGCATTTTCATTGTATAACTGTGTACCAGGTTATGTCTGCCATCCAAGCGAGGTCGTTGGAGTTTCACCAGGGGGAGAGTGTAGCCTGGAGCTCCCGTGGCTCCTGGAGACCCCCCTCTCCTTGAGCAGCTCGGTCGCGGGTGCCGACAGACCCGACGGCTGCTTCCAAGGGTGGGGGCTGGAGCAGGGAGCAGCGCGGCTTCTCCTGCCTGCGGCCGGTTGCCGGGGACGCGATCGGGCGGTTGCTAAGGCCGCGATCGCGTCTCTAAGGTCCCGGAGGCCGGACAAGCAGGGCGCCGCCATTGAAGACAGCGTTGCGCATGCGCAGGGACGCGTAGGCGCAGGGACAGCCCCCGAGACAGGGATAGCTCGCGCGAGAGCAGGGAGAGCTGAGGGAAGGTCGAGGCAGCCCGGGAAAGCTTGCGCAAGCGCAGTGAAGGTAGGGAAAAGCCCGCGAACCCCTAGCCTACCAGGGAAGGCTCTGAGCTGGGACTATATATCCCAAGAGCCTTTGCGAGCCCCATGTGACACCAGGGAGCCAATAGGGCTTAGGAGACCCCTGGGAAAAGAGATACATTTGGCGGGCTTGCAGCACGTTAGATCAGTCAGAGACCGGAGCAGCCCAGGGAAGGAGGTAGGGTACAGGAGTCAGGGACTCCCTGTACTAGGCCAGCACCCCCAGGGCTCGAGATAGCTCAGCTCCCCAGTAAGGTGAGTGTTGCCAGGGGCAGCCCTCGGGTTAGGGACCCTGCCACTTACATTAGTGGGAGCTGGGAAAGGAAGGTTACAGAGAGTTGGAGTCAGGGAGCTGTGAGGGAAGCAAGGTGCGGGGAGCGAGAGCAGCTCCTGCACCCCATAGGTACCCACACCCCAGGTAGGCCCCAACTCCCCACTAGGTTAGTGGGTAATTGCTGAGGGAGGCCCAAGATAGGGACGCTGCCCTTAGTGTAGTGCTGCATTGTCAGAGTCACGGCTGTCAGTGCTGTGAGGTCTGACAGGCAGGCACCTTGTTGCGCAGCACGTTGACTGCCAACCTCCAGTGAGCTACAGCTTGCTGCTGTAGGCGCTGGGACTAGTCAGAGAGTAGTGGGTCTGGAGAAGGGCTATAGCTGTTCTAGTCACCTTGAGGTAGCGCTAGGGGTAGGATGCCTGAAGGGATAAACTGGTAACTGAGAGCAGGAATTCTGGAGAGGATCTGCACTAGGCTAGCCAACAGTAGGTAGACGCCCACGTACTGCATGAAAGAGTACTCTAGTCCATTCCAGATCACTTACCGAAGGGACTTGGGTAGTTGGGGGAGTGGGACAGGTCATTACCCCTGCCAGGCCCATAGGAGTTCCCCAAGCCACTACAGGTTGCTGTACTACAGGGACAGGCCCTAGGTTAGGGTTCCTGTCACGTTAGTACCATTTAGATTAGACAGGGACACAGCAGACGCTGCGGTTCCTGTGAAGCGGTCCGCACGTGCAAGGAGTTCGGTTGGATCAGACGGATTCATCACACGTCTGACCCTTTGAGAAGTTTGTTGCTGACCCGAGCACCGGAGTGCTCGGCAGGTATTATACCATCACATGTGCACCAACAGGCCTAGAGGTTCTTAGTGACTGCGCAGTCACCCATTGACTATCTCTGTAGGAGTACGGGACATTGGGTGGGGTTCTTGGGACACTGGGTGGGATCACCTAGTGTTTGGGAATCGTCCTGCGAGACGTCACTGTTAGTGTCTCACCGTGAGAGAGACACAGGTTATCATTATTATTCGTTAGTAAAGTCCTTAGTTATATAAAGCACTGTGTATGGTATTATTGATTGTCCTGCGAGGAACCACTCCCCCTCTGGTGGGAGCCATCGCAGGTGGAGGCGCTGTACCGAGAAGATGTTGTAAGTGATCACCCCTAGTATAATTACCCCAGGTTCCCCGTGGCGGAAGCTCAGCCCTCCTGTGAGCCAACAGGTAATGCACCACACCTGAGTAACAATATATGTTTCCTGCACTCACACAGTAGAATCTGCGATTGGGTGGGGGAATACCCGTTACAGGTGTATCCACATCTCACACAGCACGGGCTGGCTAACTCCAGTCCCTAAGGGCCACCAACAGGTCAGGTTTTCGGGATATCCCTGCTTCAGCACAGGTGGCTCAAACAGTCTTTGACTGAGCCACCTGTGCTGAAGCAGGGATATCCTGACAACCTGACTTACTGGTGGTTCAATCAGTCCCAGCTTCAGCACAGGTGGCTCAATCAGTCCCTGCTTCAGCATAGGATGCTCAATCGGAGGCTCTGCCTTCGACCGAGTCTCCGATTCAGCCACCTGTGCTGAAGCAAGGATATCTGGAAAACCGGATCTGTTTGGTGGCCCTTGAGGGCTGGAGTTGAGAACCAGCGCATTGAAATCAGATGGTGACGGCAAGGTTCAACGACAGCTTTCCCAGGGGCCCGGGACTGGAGTATGGATCTGGGCTCTGGGTTTTTGTAAGGGGAGGCAGGAGGTTGCTGACGGCCTGACAAGTGCTAGTAGCTTGTTGACAGCGTGGGGGCGGGATGGGGGGGGTAGTTCTGGCGGGCCTGTCGAGTGGGGAGACACGGGGGAGATTCTGGCATGTTCATGATGGCAAAAGCAGAAGATCAAAGCCTAAGACGTGCATTCAATGTTCCCTGACAAGTTAATAAATAGGTGTAAAAAAAATAAAATGCTTTTACTGGAATAATAAGCAGACCCCAGCAAGAGGTTGCAGATAACATCAGAACGAGGGCACAGCAACTTTCTATTAACCCCTTCGCCACTCGAAGGACCCTCGACTGGAGGCGAAGGGGGTTGGGGGTGTTACCCATCGATCATGCATCAATGTAACATCATGTGATATAAAGCAATGCTTTAAATAGCTTCATAAAGGAAGAGGCATGAGAGCAGCGCATGTACAATGCTGCATACAGGAGACAGTACTGTAACTGAAGGCTGTCATGCCGGACGCAGTATTACGCATAATTGAAGTAAGGGCAGTGATTTGAATAACAGGTTAAAAAAAAACAACCTTATTTTTCAATTTTGTTTAAAAATACTTAAAGCTGCAGTTCAAGCTGCCGTTTTTTTAAAATATATAAATATATTTTTCCCCATTCAAACAATATGTGCATCAATACAATCTGCACACTGACAAGTGATTAGCTAAACTGCAGATCTATCTGTTCTCCTATAATCAATCGCTTGCTCGGGGCTATTTAATTCAGTTCTTGCACAGCATTGTGGACAATGTAGTTCCTAGAATATGATTGACTGGGCAGTTACAAGATACAATTGGTTCACTGATAGAGAGAGGGCGGGGCTCAAGAGCCAGAAGGAGGAGAATGGGGGCTGTCACTTTGGAAATGCTTCCTACATTAGAAACATTAAAAATATCTTTAAAATATATATATATTTTTTTTTAAATGCTACAAGTATTTTCTCATAGTACAGAACTGATTTATTATAAAACACACATGTAGGATATTGCTTGAACTGCTGCTTTAAATGTCCCTTTTAAAAGATAATTTTGTTTTAACCTATTAAACCTGTGACTGCCAATCGTAACATAAATGGGGATGAATATTAAACAGTGACACCATACAAACTTTATTTTGGAGTCAAGCTTCTCCAATTCAAAATAAGATACTGAACTTCCATCACACAGTACACTGGAGAGTAGAGTTACAACGCCAGAAACGGAAAGAAACACCCGAATTGTAATAATAATAACTTTATTTCATATGGTGCTTTTATACCAATGGGACTCAAACAGGGTTGCCCCAATTGCGGGTTTGACCCGGAGACTATGGGTTTCGGCCGTGTCTCTCCGGGCAGGGGGTTTACCCATGGCATCTGCCCCTGCAGGGTCCGGTCAACATGACTTTGCGAACGTTAAATGGTGTCGCGTTGCCGTGACAAGGGGACGCTGCGCGCCATCGCAGCGACATGCGGCGTCCCGTTGCCATGACAACGGGACGTCGCATGATGCGGTGACACCGAGGCGTCCCGTCGGCATACACGATACCGCAGGGCGTCCCGTTGTCAAGGCGACTTGACGTCACGTGGCGCCGCGATGTCACGTGACTTTCAATTGTTGAGGCCACGTGGCACCATTTGACGTCGCAGAGCCAATGTTGACAGGACCTTCCAGGAGGAGATGCTTCCGCCGCCGCCAGTGAAGATAAAAGAAGTAAATATATAAATAAAATAAATTAATGTAAAAAAAAAATGTAACTGCAAAAAGTTTCCGGGTTAGCCTTCAATAGAAGGTGACAGCGCTGGACGCAAAGTGCTTCACAATTACAACGTAGTGTAGCATTGTACATAGGATTGTTACAGACACAATCCCTGCCCAGATGATCTTACAATCTATGTACACTATGTAACCGTGTAAATTGGCATTTGGGGTATTGGTCTTCACTGACCGATAATCCCTTCATTGCTAACAAATTGCAAAACAGCACATGCGTTAAAGTAAAGGTCAATATTTTAATCAATCAAAACGTAGCCTTTGAATGTAACATTCCATATGGGTAATGGTTACACTGCATCTCTGGGTCCTGCACGGCTCACGGTCAACTCCACGTATCCAAGAACAGTCATTTCTTGTATTATAACGACAGATGTTACAAATGAACTCTGCAAAGTCTGGGACCGCTGTCCTTGACTTGAATTTCTTCCCTGCGTACCGTATTCTGCACAGCATAGTGGCAGCTGGCTCATGCATGTCTATTATCTGGCATGCCAGTGGCCCTTGTGATGTACCAGGTACGCCAGTGGCCCTTGTGATGTACCAGGTATGCCAGTGGCCCTTGTGATGTACCAGGTACGCCAGTGGCCCTTGTGATGTACCAGGTACGCCAGTGGCCCATGTGATGCACCAGGTACGCCAGTGGCCCTTGTGATGTACCAGGTACGCCAGTGGCCCATGTGATGTACCAGGTACGCCAGTGGCCCTTGTGATGTACCAGGTACGCCAGTGGCCCATGTGATGTACCAGGTACGCCAGTGGCCCTTGTGATGTACCAGAAACGCCAGTGGCCCTTGTGATGTACCAGGTATGCCAGTGGCCCTTGTGATGTACCAGGTATGCCAGTGGCCCTTGTGATGTACCAGGTATGCCAGTGGCCCATGTGATGTACCAGGTACGCCAGTGGCCCTTGTGATGTACCAGGTACGCCAGTGGCCCTCGTGATGTACCAGGTACGCCAGTGGCCCTCGTGATGTACCAGGTACGCCAGTGGCCCTCGTGATGTACCAGGTACGCCAGTGGCCCTCGTGATGTACCAGGTACGCCAGTGGCCCTCGTGATGTACCAGGTACGCCAGTGGCCCTCGTGATGTACCAGGTACGCCAGTGGCCCTTGTGATGTACCAGGTACGCCAGTGGCCCTTGTGATGTACCAGGTACGCCAGTGGCCCTTGTGATGTACCAGGTACGCCAGTGGCCCTTGTGATGTACCAGGTACGCCAGTGGCCCTTGTGATGTACCAGGTACGCCAGTGGCCCTTGTGATGTACCAGGTACGCCAGTGGCCCTTGTGATGTACCAGGTACGCCAGTGGCCCTTGTGATGTACCAGGTACGCCAGTGGCCCTTGTGATGTACCTGGTACGCCAGTGGCCCTTGTGATGTACCAAGTACGCCAGTGGCCCTCGTGATGTACCAGGTACGCCAGTGGCCCTCGTGATGTACCAGGTACGCCAGTGGCCCTCGTGATGTACCAGGTACGCCAGTGGCCCTTGTGATGTACCAGGTATGCCAGTGGCCCTTGTGATGTACCAGGTACGCCAGTGGCCCTTGTGATGTACCAGGTATGCCAGTGGCCCTTGTGATGTACCAGGTACGCCAGTGGCCTTGGCTCATTTTCTAATTTAGAGGGAGGTCATGGCTGAGTGCTCTCAAGGAGCAACCACATCACCTGGAAATGCCGGCACTCTAAAGGTTAATTAACACAAGGTTAACATTTTTATTGCATTGCTGGCATCTCACCCATTGAAGGGGTACATTGAAATATCAAAGTCTCCTGAAGCAAATGAGTTCACAGACAATGCTATATCCAAATATAAACTAAATCATCCAGATACACTTGCACTCGAGTAAAGGCTTTCTATACAAGGATGCCATTTACCTACTGTATCTTCCCTAAAGTTGGTGCCATTCTAACCATCTTAATTCATACCAAGGTATTTTCTTTAGCTCTGTGCGCGCATACCTACCAACCAACTCCAACAGTGTAATAATGATTCAGTCCTGGTTTTGTATGCCTACATATATGCCTCAATTCTAACACACAATCCTAACACACTTGTTTAACACAATCTTTACATTTGTCACAAAGCTGGGCATCCAAATCAACACCTTTGAAGTAGCAATCTTGTTCGGTTTTTAATTGATTTTTGTTACAGCATTGGAACCCATTTTACTTTTAGCTCCGTGTTACGGGTGTATCTGCTACATCTAGGGAAATCAAAATGGCTACCAAATCGCACAGGTGCCAAAGCCAATAGGAAGCCTGGGAGAACATTGGTTAGGAAACCCTAGGATCCCCAGAGGTACAAGTAATGCAATTTAGCTCTGGACGTTCCAAGGGTTTCAACTCTGTAAAATAGTATTGGTTTTAGGCAGGACCTTTATACACCCGAGGAAGGGTTAACACCCGAAACGTCGTGCTCTGTCGATCTTTTGTATATTCAATAAACAGCCTAAAAGACCCCTTTTTCACTTAACCGAGTGCGTATATCTATTTCTGGATGAAACACTTGTAGATACCGTTCCCAAAGTCATATGAAGACGATTTGCCAATTATCGCCAAACGTTGTGCAGATTCAAATTGCAGACTAAAACAATGCAGAAGCAAACACAAGAATGTGATGCTTTTGAATCATTCTAAAGCACGCCTTTAAAATATCAGGATATTAATACATGCCGGCAATCTAGAATACAACGTTACAGGACCTTAATGAAGTATATAGAATGAGATACTAACCATTGAAATCTCTTACCTTAGTTTAAATTGTGCAAGAACTTCTCCAAACTCTAGCTGAATAAGCTCATTGTAACAGGCCATAATATTGGAGTTTTCTACATATCTCTACATTTGAAAAGCAAAAGAAAAAAATCCACTTTACTTATTGAAACAGTGCATTAACTCATTTACTGAATACATTCATTCTCAAAGCAGGAAGTTAAAGTAAACGCGGTCACTTTACTAAGCGCCTGGGGTGGTCAGACCCTTACAGACCCTTCTAGCAGTAAGCGTTTACCTTCAATAATTAGATAAGAATTTGAAATGTTGACTTTTGGAGTAATATGCACATTTAACTTGGAGTCTAAATCGAGGAGAACCATTGTCGGTAAATACAATTCTTCCATTGCAAAGTTCTAACTGGGTGAGCCCTACACACATTAGACCTGTCAACCCTCAACTCCTGTCCTAATATTTCAGATGCATATTGAATCCTTTCCATCTTTCTACAACATCCTGCTCGCCACTCTACCTCCGCACAATCCCGCATACTACTTCCCAAACGCCAACTCCTTTAGTTAACTAGCAGCTGTCAGAAACTCACCAACCTTCTTATCCCCCTGTACCTTATGTGTCCACTTAGCCTTCCTTATAGAGTGTAAGCTCCTTGGCACTCCTCAACTACTGTAACAATATGTCTAAATTATTGTTTTTCGTCCTCCAACCCTATTGTACTGCGCCCCGGAATATGTTGGCGCATTATAATAATAATAATAATAATACGGATACCACACTTTGGGGCTTATTCTATATTCATCTAATTGGCCAATTTGCCCGTTTTTGGCCCAAATTCCCCAATGACGTCAATGGGGAATTCAGTCCAAAAAAACATCCCGGTAGACCACATTGGCCGATAAAGGATAAGCCCCTATGTACAGATGTAGCCAGATGTACTGTCCCTGCTGTGGAGGAAAGCCGCGGAAATAGGACCGCGGCATCCCCTGGCAGCAGGAATTCACACAGAGGAAAGGTGGATACAGAAGCCGCAGCTTTTACGTTCTCCGGGGCACAAGGGACAGTACCTGGCTACATCTGTATGCAAAGCAACTACTTGGGAAGTAAACAGGCTGTTGTACCATATGACCCAAACATAACAAAATACTTGAATGGATACGTAGCAATCCTTTAATCTGGTTTTCAGTGGAATAAGGTACTTGGGAGTAGATTACATCAGTGTTTTTCTTTACATCAGTGTTTTTCAACTGGGGTTCCGCGGGCATCCCAAAAGGGTTCCCTGCAATTTTCTGGTCATTTGAAAATTGTACCAAATACAGAAGAATTTACAATACATCTGATCTCAGGCGCGCTATTAGAGAGGGTTGGGGTTCCTTACAATGCATCTGATCCCAGACGCACTATTAGAGAGGGTTGGGGTTCCTTACAATGCATCTGATCCCAGACGCACTATTAGAGAGGGTTGGGGTTCCTTACAATGCATCTGATCCCAGACGCACTATTAGAGAGGGTTGGGGATCCTTACAATGTATCTGATCTCAGACGAGCTATTAGAGAGGGTTGGGGTTCCTAACAATGCATCTGATCTCAGACGCGCTATTAGAGAGGGTTGGGGATCCTTACAATGCATCTGATCCCAGACGCGCTATTAGAGAGGGTTGGGGTTCCTTACAATGCATCTGATCCCAGACGCGCTATTAGAGAGGGTTGGGGTTCCTAACAATGCATCTGATCTTAGACGCGCTATTAGAGAGGGTTGGGGTTCCTTACAATGCATCTGATCACATTATTAGAGAGGGTCGGGGTTCCTTACAATGCATCTGATCCCATTATTAGAGAGGGTTGGGGTTCCTTATAATGCATCTGATCACGTTATTAGAGAGGGTTGGGGTTCCTTATAATGCATCTGATCACGTTATTAGAGAGGGTTGGGGTTTCTCAGAATTTCACATAGGGTTCCTTCACCAAAACAAGGTTGGAAACCCCTGCTTTACATGTTGCTTATTGTTCCAGTCACTTATTTAAGTTACAGGAACAATAAGCATGTGGATCATTGGATACCTCTTATACCTGCCTCATAGCTATACCTGTGTGTGTCTATATAGCTTTGTGGACGGACTTTCACAGAGGTACACAATTAGGAGGCTTTATAATGTGAAATTATAATAGGCTTTATTGTGCCTGTTCCTTTTCATCAGGAAAATTATCCAAACACAGGGGGGGGAACAAAGCTTCCATTCACTTGGGAGTATTTCTAGTGAAACACTATGCAATAATTCACATCTCCCTTAGTCAAGCAGTTCTCGCAGCCCCAAAACATATAACATGAAATAAGCAGATATAAGCAGTCTCTTAAGAATAAAAGTCTTATCTGTTTCTTGGAGGGAAAATCTCACTTCCTGGTTCAGCTTCAGGTGTAGTAGTTTTCCCTGTGTCTTCAATTCAGCTCTGCTGTGCAGAGCTCAAGACCCATCAGCTCCAGAGATAAGGTTTCTTTTGGTCAGTCTCTCCTGGGACTCAAGAACCTCTGCTCTGTCTCTCCAAAGGTCAGCTCTCAGTCAGAGCTAGGGAGGAGTTACTTCCTGTCTCAAATGCAGGCTTTTTCTACTACCTGTAATCAGGCAGGTGGTGCTAGTTAATTTGCTACCAGCAGTTAACCACCACACTGCTGGATTAGAGGCACCTTTGTGAACAGGGATAAGTCCCCTGTTACAAGCTTATTTTGAGTGGGGTGCATTCAACCGTTTCTCAATATATGAAAGCCTAATATAAATCATTGCAAGATGAGGATACTTCAGGGGATTGGGGAAACCTTTTTTCTGTGGTCTGAACCCTTTCAGCCTATATCTGTGTCGCCCCAAAGGCGGCAACCAAAGGGTGTCAGCCATGTACTGCCGTTCACTGATGTTACAGCTGCTCTGTTACAATCTGAAACACACCAGCCTTCTCATCCTGTACACTGGGTTTACACTTACCCTTCCTTATAGATTGTGAGCTGCTTGGGAGAAGACCTCGTCTAACACAATACATTGCCTATCCTACCTCTTCTAACATGACACTTTCCATGCCTGTCCTACCTCTTCTAACATGACACTTTCCATGCCTGTCCTACCTCTTCTAACATGACACTTTCCATGCCTGTCCTACCTCTTCTAACATGACACTTTCCATGCCTATCCTACCTCTTCTAAGGCTGAGTCCATAGAAGGACAAGCAGCGCTGAGCCCCTGCATCCTCCATGAGGATGACTTTAGAGGGGGCTCACGCGAGCGTCTGCAGGCGTGCTGATGCGCTGGATTTTTCAGCCGACAGCCAAACTGTTTTTCAGAGCGCTGTCGGCTGAAAACATCCAATCAGCGCGAGCCTCAGCGTCAGCGCGCTTCAGCCCTGCTACCCCCTCTATGGCCCCAGCCTAAGACAACAATTTCCATACCTATCCTACCTCCTCTAACATGACACTTTCCATGCCTATCCTACCTCTTCTAACATGACACTTTCCATGCCTGTCCTACCTCTTCTAACATGACACTTTCCATGCCTGTCCTACCTCTTCTAACATGACACTTTCCATGCCTGTCCTACCTCTTCTAACATGACACTTTCCATGCCTATCCTACCTCTTCTAACATGACACGTTCCATGCCTATCCTACCTCTTCTAACATGACACTTTCCATGCCTGTCCTACCTCTTCTAACACGACACTTTCCATGCCTATCCTACCTCTTCTAACATGACACTTTCCATGCCTGTCCTACCTCTTCTAACATGACACTTTCCATGCCTGTCCTACCTCTTCTAACATGACACTTTCCATGCCTGTCCTACCTCTTCTAACATGACACTTTCCATGCCTGTCCTACCTCTTCTAACATGACACTTTCCATGCCTGTCCTACCTCTTCTAACATGACACTTTCCATGCCTGTCCTACCTCTTCTAACATGACACTTTCCATGCCTGTCCTACCTCTTCTAACATGACACGTTCCATGCCTATCCTACCTCTTCTAACATGACACTTTCCATGCCTGTCCTAACTCTTCTAACACGACACTTTCCATGCCTATCCTAACTCTTCTAACATGACACTTTCCATGCCTATCCTACCTCTTCTAACATGACACTTTCCATGCCTATCCTACCTCTTCTAACACGACACTTTCCATGCCTGTCCTACCTCTTCTAACATGACACTTTCCATGCCTGTCCTACCTCTTCTAACATGACACTTTCCATGCCTGTCCTACCTCTTCTAACATGACACTTTCCATGCCTGTCCTACCTCTTCTAACATGACACTTTCCATGCCTGTCCTACCTCTTCTAACATGACACGTTCCATGCCTATCCTACCTCTTCTAACATGACACTTTCCATGCCTGTCCTAACTCTTCTAACACGACACTTTCCATGCCTATCCTAACTCTTCTAACATGACACTTTCCATGCCTATCCTACCTCTTCTAACATGACACTTTCCATGCCTATCCTACCTCTTCTAACACGACACTTTCCATGCCTGTCCTACCTCTTCTAACATGACACTTTCCATGCCTATCCTACCTCTTCTGACACCATTTTAATCTTGTCTATAACTGTTACATAACCTCATAATCATATATTATCTCTACCTATCCATGAAATGTCTGTAAATTGAATGTATATCCTCTGCTCATTTAATATAACCATGAATTGTCACCGTAGCTCTATGCCCAGGACATACTTGAGAACGAGAGGTAACTCTCTATGTCTTTTTTCCTGGTAAAACATTTTAGAAATAAATAATGTTATAAATAAATACACTTCCATGCTCTCTTTTTCCAGTCCATGCATTACCTGTAGCGTAGCCAGACCAGCTGCAGCTATGTTTCCAGCTACAGTAAGTACATTGTTTCCTCTGGGTCTACTCATTCTATTTTTGTTACTGTTACATTGGCCAAAGTAATATTCTTATGGAGGAAACTAAAACATTCGACCTTCTTAAGTAATTTAACCCCCAAATGGGCTTCAGCTCTTGACGTCTGTTAACAAAAACAACATTTGCCGGTCTTCAGCACAGGTGGCTCAATCTGTCCCAGCTTCAGCACAGGTGACTCAATCGGTCCCTGCTTCAGCACAGGGTACTCAATCAGTCCCTGCTTCAACACAGGTGACTCAATCAGTGGCTCAGTAGACTGAGCCACTGATTATTGAGCCCCCTGTGCTGAAGTTGGTATAGCCTTAAATCCTGACCTGTTGGGGGGTCTTGAGGACTGAAGTTGAGAGGTGCGCAAACTGGGGGAGCAACAGATTTTAGAGGGGGGCGCAGCAGTTACAGAGGCCCAGTGCGAGGCCTCTGTAAATTCCATTACCAGGCCTCACGTCCACGCGTCTCCATGGCGACGTGACGTGACACCGCAGCGTCATTTGACGCCCGTCGCCATGGCAATGCTGTGGGTAACGAGACGATGTCACATGACCGCGCTGCGTAATTTTACGCCGCATTCAAGGTAAGGAGGGGCGCAGGGGCAGAGCAGGCAGGGCAAATAATTGTGCCAATCAAGCAATGGGCAAATTAGCTCTCCGCATATCTGTTGGCGGGTCTGAAAAATAAAAACCCAGAGGATATGGCAGAGTATTGACAACCATCAAAGAAAAAACATATACATCCAATATTGGGGAAATAGATTGCACCTTTACGAAATCTCACAATCAGGCAGAAAACCTACTTTATTAACCAGTTTAACTGGCTTTTGGGGGAAATGAGTTACAAAGTGATCTTCTTCCTAGGGGTCTCTGAATAGGGCAGTGTTTGTCAATCACCTGTTTGCTTTCCCCTTATCCCGCACTGTCCTTATCAGCGAGCCAATAACGATAAGGGGAGGCAGGGACGCACTTGCTGATCACACAGTGACATCACACAGTGACATCACACAGTGACATCACACAGAAAAGAGCAGCCAGAGGGAATCAAACCCCTCCCAAGTCTCACTTTAAAACATACAATTATAAATACTTAGAAGGGTCAGATTTGGGTAAAAATGGTACCAATCACATAGGTGAGACCCCTTAAACAGGTCACTGGAATTAGTTCACTTTGGTCCTAGGAGGAATTGCCTCTTTAGAGAGATGAGGTGTAGAACTTAACATGCAGTGACACGGTCTTCCAGATCAAATCAAATCCGCTTTATTGGCGTAACGAGAGAACAACGCAGCATTGCCAAAGAGTGACCTGTGACTAAAGCGTTTTCCACTTACTCATTCAAATGAATGGAGCTGAATTGTTCCCAAGCACAAAGGAAGCCGGCTGCACAGTATATCGAGTAGGGGAGAGAAAACGTTTACAGTGAGAAAGAGAAACGGGTTAGAGCGAAAATCTCCCCGAGCACAGGAAACACAACTTTGGAGCATATTGACAAGGGGCCGTCCTGTTTAAAAGCCAGCCTTTATGTCGGAAGTTCTTGAGACATACTCTTGCGTGAGTTAAAATTGTCCAATTCGGGGTCCGGGTAGCATGATCTTCAATGTCAGATGATGTTTTTTTTGCGTCTTTGGCTTCCACGATTCGCCAGATAAATGGGCATCCTTGTATGCTTTTGGAAAAGGTCCACACCCTGTATGTTTGAGATGTGCAGCCGAGCCCAAAACGATGTCGCTAGAACCTCACCCCTTAAAAAGAAAACTTTAAAGCCCACACCCAAATTGCCTGGAAAGTAAACATTTCTATTTAACCCTTTGAGTGCCGAAGGGGCAGTGCCTCGGCACCTCCGGCACTCACGACCCCGTCATCACGGATGATGGAAGGGGGAGGGGTTCCGCCTCCTTCCATTCCACTTTCATCACAGATGGCGCCCTCGCGATCTCCCATACAAAAAAACCGAGCGATACGTTTATGACGACGCTGCTACGTCACTGGGCCCCTGGAGTGCCATATCCAATCATCTAGTAGCTACGTCCCTGGGCACCCAAAGGGTTAAAAAAAACGGGGGATCAAATGTTATAATTTCATTAAATAGCTTTTATTAAAAACACACGGTGTTAGAACAGCATGCAGATTGCTAATGCATTACATCATACGCATCGTGGTATATCCGGAATATATCGTTATCAGTTCTTTCTTCTACCCAAGTACAAGTTCTGCACAACCTGGGCACAGGCTACGCTGCCTTATTGCCAGAATACATGCCTCTCATCTAAAGCATGGACTGCATGTTCTCTGCTCAATCCTGGAAAAGTGCGCCGTCACAATCCACAACTGTCACATCACCTTCAGATTTCGCACGGGAGTTCTACATATATACAAGCAGCAAAAGGCTGGCCACGTCCTACACCTGTGAAATGTAACACCGACAGGCTAGGCCTATGTAAGCATATTCATTATTGCATCTTACACCCCCCCCCCCCACCCACCCCTACCCGTTTCCAATTTCAGTTCCACGGGCGGACAATGAACGCAAAGTCACTGATACAAATGTAGCAGCCGTTAATGTTCCCACTGGCGCGTTGTAGCATGACCACACACATACACACAACACGCCAGCGGGAGCAGACACCATTGGTAGTGGGCACAAAGTGTTACTAGGTGCAATAACGCCTGCTGGTATAAAGTCGGTAGCGCAGGACCTGCTGATGGGATCTACCTTTGCTGTGTTTGCAGGTCTGGCCAAAAGATTCACCCATACTTACGGTATAAGAAATAAACCGTAGAAATGAATCCAATGATTTGCCACATTGGATGTTGCACTGGGGCGTCTTTATTTACAGTTGTATATTTAAGTCACTTTCCCTGTAATCCTCCAGATGTCACAGAATATATAACACTGGGGGTTTGGGTTTTGAGCTAAGATTGTATATCGTGAAGTGCGAATCCGTCCAAATACGTTTCCCGGATTTTCGCTCATGTTACCTCCAAAATCCATTTCGGGGGGTGTCAAATCCGCAAACGGATTCAGGTGGTTTCCATCTGCGCGGATTCATCAAAACCCTCCGTTAGATACAACCCGGGGACGGATCTGTAGAATCCAATCCGTTCTTAAGAATCTGCCAATGGACAGAGCAGCACACCGTACTCTGCCTACGTGTTTCCTTACGGGACTTTAACAGCTGATTTCACCATATCAGTTGGGTGAGTTGGTTACTCAGTAGCTCATATTTCACAAACGAACAAGGACACTGTAGCAACTCCGTATACATTACCATCATATGTGAGACTGAACCTGATGCTTGGATACAATTACAGCTCAACCCCGTTATAACGCGATCCGTTACAATGCGAATCCGCTTATAACGCGATGCAAGCGCGGCTCCCAATTTTCGACACGGTTATTGGTATCTTAAATACTTTATTGTACAGTGCATACAATTGTACATTATTTCTAACGCGATCCGCTTATAGCGCGATGCAAGCGCGGCTCCCAATTTTCGACACGATTATTGGAATCTTAAATACTTTATTGTACAGTGCATACAATTGTACATTATTTCTAACGCGATCCGCTTATAGCGCGATGTGATTCTTTGGACCCCAAGCACAGCGTTATAAGGGGGTTGAGCTTTATTCTTGTCTGAACTAGCGCGCATTGCCTTTTTATATGGATTAAAGAACACAGTTTTTGTTATTTTAGCATGGAGTGTGCGCTTTTAATTTTTTCTTTTTAAACATACATACTGTATATACATACATACATATACATATACTGAGTTAAGTTATGGTGAGAAAAAAAAGTGACAAAAACCCTCCACAGCAAAGCATATAGCGAATGTAAATATACTGTATGCTCATTTGCATGTCTTAGGCAGGTGTGCAACCCCGCCTTTCACCATTATCACCCAGCACACAAGCACTTCCACTGCAGCAAGGGATTCTGGGAAATTACATGCAAATGAGCACACAGTGCTACTTTTTGCTTCAAAAACCATTTTATACATGGTTCCCTATAGGCTTAAGCTTCTGGCTATGCATCTTAACCCTGGCTGTGCTCAAAGCTGTGACCATGCAGCAAGCTTAATCCTATAGGGAACCATGTATAAAATGGTTTTTGAAGCAAAAAGTGGCACCGTGTGCTCATTTGCATGTCATTTCCCAGAATCCCTTGCTGCAGTGGAAGTGTTGTGTGCTGGGTGATAATGGTGAAAGGCGGGGTTGCAGACCTGCCTAAGACATGCAAATGAGCATACAGTATATTTACATTTGCTATATATATATATATATATAATATATATATATATATATATATATATATATATATATACTTACATACATACATACATACATACATACATACATACATATATATATATATATATATACACATACATAAGCTGTGTGCGTTTTTCCTCTAAAACAGATCTATTAATTTCTACAACAATATAGACGTTTCCCAATCATATATTTTGAAGTTTTTTGGTGGCGTCTGTTTACAAATTCCGTTGCTATTCTGCAGCGCTGGTCCTAAAGGCATTGGTCATTTTTCACGCGAGCTTGTAAATTGGGCCAATTTGCAGTTTTTTCGCAAAGCAAATTGGAAGACATTCTCACAACTGTAGTCAATGATTCTGCACCGGCCCTGAGGAAGGAGAGCGCTGACGCGTCGGCACAAACGCGCAGAACATGCAGTCGTATGACCTATTGGGTGCACGGAACGTGAGGAGAGGGAAGGAGATGCACTCCGTGTGGCGCCCGAGTTGCTATAGCGACCAGAACAGAAAGCGCACGAGAGCGCACGAGAGCGCACGGGTACCGACGGTTCCAGGAGGCAGCGTTACCAGCTGAGAACACCCACTGTATATACAGGGGCTCCTTGATACTCCTAATACAGATAAGCTTAAAATAATTTTTACATTGTAGGAGTATTACTTGTGACTAATAGAGATTTTAATTGTGTTAAAAATGTACTCAAGGCCTGTGTGCTCTTCTTCTCTTTCATAGATTGCCGACCACCAGGGGATTGTACTTACCAGCCGGCCAGGGCGATTACTTGCAGAGCGTCCCTCCTCCTGCAGTGTCGCGGCGTCACGTCGCCATGGCAATGCGTCGCCATGTCATGGCATCATCTAACGTCGGTATGCCATGACGTGACGCTGCCGGAGACAGCAAGACCCCACTCTCATCACTTACACACACACTTACCTTGGGGTGAGGAGCGGTCCTTTCGTCCCTGGGACTCCCCAGTTCCCTCCTCCCGTTGGGCAGTAGTTGGATACCGGTGCAGACAGGATGAGGAAGAGTATTGCAGGTGGCCAGGGAGCCGCAGCCCCGGCCAACCGCACCGATCCACCCGATAGGGGAATCCACCCATGCTGACCACACACTCCTACAGGTTGGGAAGTTCTCCTATGAAGCAGTAGCACCAGAGCACCTCTAGAGTAACCAATCGTCACCCTAAGTGGATACAAACAATCCCCCACTGATTCTTCACGGTTCTTCAACTGGTGCGAAGCCTTGATGTGGCCCTTAGACTCTCTGTTCCTGCTAATTTCATATTGGCTGCTGACGCAGAATGTGATACATCTCATTATAATCTGTGTACCGTGTAACACCCCCAACTCCTCCTACTGACTCTCCCCAAGGTGCAAGCTGGGGCAGAGACGCAGAATGTGATACATCTCATTATAATCTGTGCACCATGTAACTCCCCCCAACTCCTCCTACTGACTCTCCCCAAGGTGCAAGCTGGGGCAGACGCAGAATGTGATACATCTCATTATAATCTGTGCACCATGTAACTCCCCAACTCCTCCTACTGAGTCTTCCCAAGGTGCAAGCTGGGGCAGAGATGCAGAATGTGATACATCTCATTATAATCTGTGCACCGTGTAACTCCCCCCAACTCCTCCTACTGACTCTCCCCAAGGTGCAAGCTGGGGCAGAGACGCAGAATGTGATACATCTCATTATAATCTGTGCACCATGTAACTCCCCCCAACTCCTCCTACTGACTCTCCCCAAGGTGCAAGCTGGGGCAGAGATGCAGAATGTGATACATCTCATTATAATCTGTGCACCGTGTAACTCCCCCCCAACTCGTCCTACTGACTCTCCCCAAGGTGCAAGCTGGGGCAGAGACGCAGAATGTGATACATCTCATTATAATCTGTGCACCATGTAACTCCCCCAACTCCTCCTACTGACTCTCCCCAAGGTGCAAGCTGGGGCAGAGACACAGAATGTGATACATCTCATTATAATCTGTGCACCATGTAACTCCCCCAACTCCTCCTACTGACTCTCCCCAAGGTGCAAGCTGGAACAGAGACACAGAATGTGATACATCTCATTATAATCTGTTCACTATGTAACTCTTCCTACTGACTCTCCCCAAGGTGCAAGCTGAATGTGATGTAGCTCATTATAACCTGTGTACCGTGTAACTTCTCCCCAACGTGCAAGCTGGGGCAGGGTTAAAACGCTGTTATTTTTGCTCCACAATTGCCCTGATACATTCCTATGTTTTTAAAGGGGGTGATTTACTAACATTTGACTTCTTCTTTCCACCAAAATCATAAATGAAATTTTTCGAGCTGAATTTTAGTTTCTCATTTATATATTTAGTCTGTTTGATTCCAGACCGGCCAGCAATGCAGCAAAGCAAAAGTGTTGCTTTGATCCCCCAGCAGTAATAATAATAATAATAGCATGTTCTTGTAAAGCGCTGCTAGTATTACGTAGCGCTTTACAGAAACATTTTGCAGACACAGTCCCTGCCCCATAGAGCTTACAATTTTTTTTTTTTGTGCCTGAGGCACAGGGACATAAAGTGACTTGCCCAAGGTCACAAGGTGCCGACCCCAGGAATTGAACCAGGTTCCCCTGCTTCAAACTCAGTGCCAGTCAGTGTCTTTACTCACTGAGCCGCTCCTTCTCCACAAGGGTTAAAAAAAAAAAGGGGCAAAAAACATTAAAAATAAATAAAAATACTTTGGCCCATATTTACTAAGCAGTTCTAAGCTGCAAGATAGCCTACAAGTCCATTCAAGTGAATGACGCTTCGCACCGTTTAGCCGATATGGCCCTGGTGTCTTCATACGTCAATGAAAAACTGGGGTAGACTTCTCACATCCTACATATTGTCTAATGGTAATATCTGAAGAGAAGTCTTTCTATTTACATTCAAATGTATCCTGATTTCGTTAGATCAGTGGTTCTCAACTCCAGTCCTTAAGACCCCCAACCAACAGGTCAGGTTTTCAGGATATCCCAGCTTCAGCACAGGTGGATCAATCAGTGGCTCAGTCACTGAGCCACTGATTAATCCACCTGTGCTGAAGCAGGGGCTGACTGATCCAACTGTGCTGAAGCTGGGACTGATTGAGCCCCCTGTGCTGAAGCGGGGATATTCTCAAAACCTGACCTGTTGGGGCGCTCTGGAGGACTGGTGCTGCGTTAGATGAAGAGTTACAATGTAGCCGTCTTGGTCTGCTTTACCATTGACATGTGTTTTTTGAAACCCATTAGTATTTGTGCATCAAGCAGGTTGCCAAGGACTCAGGAGACCTTCTGGAGTGAAAATTAGCTCATCACTCCACTAAATGGCATCATTACCGAATCCTCTGTAAAGAGCTTTTTTTTTTACTGAAATGTGAGAATAACGTAGTTAATGGGCTCTCAGCAGAATTCCTATTAGGCGAAAGATGACACATTATACGGATCTGTGATAGTCTATTGCACTACAGCAGGTCCATTACATGCCAACGAATGGACCTGTGATCCATGTAATCTCTAAGGCTGCGGCCATGGCGCCTTCGCTCGCGCGGAGGCAGTGAGGTAAGCGGGTGCTTTCCCTGGCCATGGTGGACGGGCCGTGGGGGGGGGGGGCGTGCGTAGGGGCCTCACGGAGCTGGTTCGCCCTCATTGGGCGAACCACTCATGTGACCGGCCTGTCGCGCTGAGAAATCAGTTTGAACTGATTTCTTGCGCAAAGCGCGCCCCCTCCCGTGCGCACGCGCCCACACGCCACATGGACGCGAACGCTGCCTTAACACAGTCTGTGCGCTCAGCGTGCGGATGCCTCCGCACATTCTGCGGTACTATGGCCTTAGCCTTCAGCAGCTGTCTGCGCTGCTGCCCATTTCCCCGTAATTTTTTTTATACCGTACTTTAAGAGATCTCTTCTTGCCCTTTCCAACGCCGTTTCTATTGCTTTCATCTGATCCTTCGTTCAGGAGATATATACATTTAAAATATAAGGTGGGAGGTTAAAATGAAGCTCTCCCTGGAGCCCAGTGCAGTCTAAAGGTTACCACGGTAACCTCAATATGCTAGAGATTAAAAAAAAAAAAAACCACATGATTTTTAATACACAAAAAAATGGAAAAAGATAACTTTACCGCCAACGGCTAAACCTCCAGTTTCTACCAACGTAAGGGAAAAAAATAGGATGGATGCTTTAAAGTGTCCCCCTAGCATCGCAAAGGCTGCCATGCTAGGTAGGGGCCCCTGGTGACATTCGGCTAACGTCATACGCCTTTGCTAGTTTCTAAAGCACATCCCCAATCCCGAGAGCCGAAGGCGCCAGCGTGACGCTCGTGATGTCAGAGGGTGGGTCCCAGCCACGAGGCCGCTACACAGGCGATCATGTGGTTCTGGTAATGGGAACAGGCATGGCACTCTGCTGCTCGCTTCCAGCACGGAAAGGTTAATGATTTTCAGTGGCGATATTTTGGGCCCTTTTCACACATGCATTTTATTTGTTTAAAAAAGCCACATTAATTCAGTGGTTTCCAAGCTTTTTTTTTGTTGAAGGAACCCTATGTGACATTATGACAACCTGCTCTAATAGCGCGTCTAAGATCTGATGCATTGTAAGGAACCCCAACCCTCTCTAATAGCGCGTCTGACATCAGATGCATTGTAAGGAACCCCAACCCTCTCTAATAGCGCGTCTGAGATCAGATGCATTGTAAGGAACCCCAACCCTCTCTAATAGCGCGTATGAGATCAGATGCATTGTAAGGAACCCCAACCCTCTCTAAAAGCGCGTCTGAGATCAGATGCATTGTAAGGAACCCCAACCCTCTCTAATAGCGCGTCTGAGATCAGATGCATTGTAAGGAACCCCAACCCTCTCTAATAGCGCGTCTGAGATCAGATGCAGTTTAAATTCTTCTGTATTTGATACAATTTCCAAATGACCTGCAAATTGCAGGGAACCCTTTAGTGATACCCGGGGGAACCCAAGTGCTACTATATATGACAACCAAATCCTGACCAGATACATCTAAAAATACAAAGAAAAAAAAAGTTGGGCCTACTCCGCCACCAACAGGTTTTCCCCCATAGAGAAATATCTCTTTGCTCATCAAATGTTAACCCCTTCGTTGCTAGCAAGGCAATGCGATTAAGGGCCCCACTGGCCGCACATGGGTTAAATAGAGAACAATGAATTGGAACATTTCAAACAACAAGAAATCTAGTGCTTGTGTTACGTACCCTGGTAAAGCCAGCAGCTATAAGGGGCATTACAGAAGCTTCGTCACGATCGCTTTGTCTTCAAGGAAGAAAACATGAAAATACAAAAGACATGCACTTGCATTAGCAGTTTGTTTGCTGGAGAATTCATGTTGCTAATGCTATAATCTAGGCCAGCGGTTAAGGACGTTGCAGCCGCGGATAGGAGCTTCTCCCCACTCCGGACAGCTGCATAATGTCGACACACTGGTGAATACTGTCCTACTGCTCTTCCCACTCAGGGAACTAGGTATCAGCACAAGAGGGGAGAGGGACAATATTTATCCACCCTAGCAACATCTCCACTTCCTCTGCACTGGGGAGAGAGGGAGCGTTGGCTGCTGGGGCTGGGGGCCCGCAGGTGAAACCCAAGGGCAGCCGGTTAACCATCAATGACCTAATATATGGCCATTGGAAGATACTGTAGAAGGGGAGAGTCCTTTTTAAGTCGAGTCCTCATTGACTTACATACCTCCCCAAACACTCATTTCTACAACACAGGTGGAGATACCTGTGAACACAACAGAGACGCCTGGGAAATATGCTAATTGAAACATTTTGAATGTAATACTTTGCATATTCAAATGAGCAGATTTCCCAGGTATTCCAGGAGTTTTTTGGGGTGGAAATACTGTAGGTCAATAAGCACTCTACTAAAATAGGACGCTCTTGTGACATTAGCCAAGGCTAACGAGATGTATTTTGGCTGTGGTTTCTGCTTATAATTAGCCTTGTGGATATGCGTTAACAAATATGGATTTAGGTAACGTCACAGTATGAACTTGGAGTTAACCAAGCTTTGTGTATCTGTGCCTAAGTGTCAATTTGACATGTTGGCCCTTTATATGCAACCCCCTCCTCTCCCCCTCTTGTAAGCTGGACAAGAAGCCTGCACACTTCATTATAGAGTATTAAACAATTAAAATCAATGACTGTGTATATGTTTCCATACAAGGATAGATATTTACCTTCTAACTACAGCAATAATTACAGCATTTTCTGAGGGTTTGGTAGCTCTGATGGACCTTTAAATATGAGATTAGAAAAAGAGACATTAAAACAACTCATCTTATTACATACTTTACAGTCAAACATTATAAATCATTAAAAACAGACAAACCAAGTGGCGTTGAAAGTGATAAATAAAAGTGCCTTATACATTAAAAGTAAATAAATCAAAGATTAATCATGACTTGGAACAAGCTGCTCAAATACCCTGATGAAAACCTTCCACTTCTAGGATCGAACCGTTACCATATCCTGGTTGACTCAGCGCGTTTCGCTACCATGCCTTCGTCAGGCGACATTGCCAATGCAGTCATTCAGACTATCTTATATAAAGATAAAGGCAGATACCAGACGTTCGATACCAGAAGTGACGTAAACGGGTCCTCAGAGGTGACGTCAGACGCCCAAGCGCCAGTTAGCGAAATCCTTGTGGCGAACCCCAGACCCTTCACTGTCACCTATTCTGCCCTTCCTCCAGAGTTTGATCTTTGACATGTCTAAAAGGAGTTGTGCAATATGAGTGCCACTTTTTAAATTCAATATATCTTTGGCACTTCCTATTTTCTTTTAAGGTTCCCGAGGCCACATTTAGCACCTAAGAACACTGACCCAACGGTAACCAAGACAGGAACACGAGGGGATCCATCGCGTTTTGAAGCTGGGATCTGTGAGCGCATAAGGCCCAGTTCCCAGAGTTTCACTTCCCTAATATACGAGATACTACTATGCGTCCTTAATATATTTACTTCTTTTATGTTTGGATCCCTGCGCTCCCCTCATTTGGAAGAAACATTACAAACCATGGCCTTTAAAAAAAAAAAAGGCTCAATAAAACACTGCAGTGCGTTTAATGCTCTTTCATTACTGATGGAAATCAAATGTTTTTAAATGTCCAGTTCTCCAAGTCACTGAATTTGACATTTTTTATTATTTTTTTAAGTTACTCTTCTGCTGCCAGAAGTTTATGAATTTACAAACCGCTGGGCTTGGATATGAGTCATTTGTGCACTTCTGTAAATCTACATATTATATATGAGTGAAGAAGGGTCGTATAGCTTCAATTAAAATCTTTCCGTCTGTGTGTAATTGGTGCAGTAGTGGAGACAGGGCTGTCGTCAGGGGGGGTAGAGCTGAGATAAGGGGCCCGGGCCCGGTGGCTGTGGAGGACCCAGCCGGCTAGTGCTGGAAGGGGCCTGGCCAGAAGTCAGGCCCAACTTCTGTGTCTGGCTGCCAGGCCTTTTGCTTGCTGCCGGGTCCAGGCTGTAACCCAACGGCTGCTCCCTCCCACGCCGGGCCTCCTGCCAAGCCTGCCTCTCTCCCACACCGGGCGACTATCTCCCACCGTTGCATGCCGGAAGCTGGGACCGACTTCTGGAGGGGCCAGCTTCCCGGCACACACCGGCAGGAGAGAGGCCTAGCGCGGGAGAGAGAGGCAGGTGCAGCAGGAGGCCGAAGTGGGAAAGAGGCCAGCAGCTGGGGAGAGCCAGGGCACCAGAGGCCTGAGAACATCCCCAAGATAAGTGTGTGTGGTATGTATTTTTTTGGGGGGAGTAGTGTATGTATTTGCTGTGGGGAAAACCCTGGCGCATGAAACTGAATAACAGGCAATAGAAATGGATACATAGTCCCGCTCTCTTCCCCACAACATTTAAACTGATTGCCGGGGGAGAGCGTGGGGCCTCTGTAACTGCCTCTTACCTTCTCTCCAACTTCTCCTCCGGCCTCTTCTGTTAGCGGCGACACGTCGCCATGACAACACGCCGCAACGTCAAATGGCGACGTGTTGCCATGACAACACGACGTCACATGACTTCGCGTTGCCATGACACTGCAACGTCCCATGACACTACAGAGGAGAAGATGCCAGAGAACAGGTAAGGGGGGGGGGGGGGGGGAAAGGGAGAGGGGTGTCGCAGACATAAAAAGTATACAATGTAGTTACAAATAAAAAAGTGCAGTTATGTGCAAAGCCCCAGAGCTAACAAACCATTTGAATCCCACGGTTCTGACAAACTTTAAAATCTCCTCTTCAGTTGCTCACAGTTTGAATTCACCAGTTTAAAAGCTACGTTAATACTACCCCTACAAATATACAGCTAAGAAAGCTTCAGGCCCAACTGAAATAGACCGAACCTCCAGTTCATCGCTGAAATCCACTGACTTCCCGTAAAAGTGGGCACGCCAAGGTCTCCAACGTCAGGAAGATAACGCTGCGGCCTTTTCAAGGAATTCAAAAAGTTATCACACGCGTGGTATTCCAGCCGAAATGGAAACAATCCTTTTATCAGCGTATTATTCATTTCAGCACCAGTAATTCCAGACCCGATATTTACTCCGTGCACTGCCAAAATATCATTTGTTTCTGAGAAATTAAAGTTGATATGTCATTTGGGGGGGGGGGGGGCGGAGGAGGGGATAGTTCATAAACATTGCGGAGAATTCTTGAAAGGCTTGTCCCCCCACTTATTCAAGGTCAGATAAACCTTGCCAGTTAAACTCTTCCCCGCCTACCTATTATTGTGTCATTTCCACGCAACTGAGAATGCTTAGTTTCAATTTAAAGCAATGGTTCTGATTAACTGTACATCGCCCACCTTTCTCTGCAACTATGCCGGCCTACGTTTAAAGTTTCTAAAAGCAACGTAGTTGCAAAAGTGACCCGCAGAAGAGTAACAAATTCGGGGGCCGCTGTGCGCCAATATGGAAAAACGATTTTGATGTGTTGTGAGGCAACTTTATTTTGCACTAAGGGAAAGATGAGGCACGGAAGTGGAATTAGAGTTGGCGTTTGTGCTATTCTTGTGCAACAGATATGCATCCAAATGGTCATTCAACTTTTTCTTGTTATAAGATGCAAATGATTGCAATCCGTGCAATATCCGTGCAATATCCTACATGTGGTTTAAAATCGGCTCTGTAGTATTAGATAATACTTAATCCATTTTTTTTCATTCAACTCTTAATACAATTTTTAATTTTGTTTTAATATTCTGAACAGGCTTCGATTTCTACAGCAGGTTTAACCCACCTCCCCAGCAGTGCAAGATCTTTGTAACCCTTTCCTGTTTGTGATAATTTGTTGCAAATATTCCCAGCCGTTTGAGCTGCAAACTGTAACAATACTGTTACCGTAGTAATATAAGAATACATTGTAGCTGCTGAGTTACACTGACTGAAGGTTTGGTTGCTACTGAAAGGCGGCCATTTAGTGAAGCCGGATCTTTGCTGATTGCTCCAAAAGGTGAACAAATCGATCGGCAGCTTAGGTAATTCGTTTTCAATAAAGGTAATCATAGGCTGCATATATTAAAAAAGATATATATATAGATAGATATATAGATTGATGTATAGATAGATTGATAGATAGATTGATAGATGTTTTAAGTGCCGGTAGGACATCCCTTTTAATTGATCCAGATGCATGAACATGAACAAAACGTACAAAGACAAATCAAATGTGCATTAAATGGAAGAATATGAGTAAGAGATACAAACATATGCGAGAAATTCCCACTTCTGGCACATTGCATTCTTTCAACTCATATTAAAAAGCTATTATTTATACATACAGGTCGCCTCCTATATTTACTCGTACTGCCGTTTATTGTCCTGCTGGTTTTATTTGTTAGCCAAGTGACCAGCGGGTTAGAGAAGACGTGAGAGCAGGCAGAGAACCGGAGGGGTGCCTATAGAGCACCAGTTCCCAACCTTTTCTTTACACCTCATGCTAGAAAATATTTGTTCGGCGAGCCCCTAATTAATAAATCTTATTGCCTACTCATCAGACTATTGCTAACAAAACAGTTCGCAGGCAGTATAGTGCCCTGAGCTTATGGGGGGAGCACACGCGTAAGGCTCCAAACTGCCACTCAGTGTATGCAGGCAGCATGGGGGCTATAGTTGTTCATTACTGCGGGAGCTTCCAAAGTGATGTCCCACAATGCTTTGCCACTAAGGAAGCAAAGCATTCTGGGGAGCGACTTTGGAAGCTCCTGTTGTAATTGACAGCTATACCACCCACGCTAAGTTGCAGTTTTGGACCTAAGTGCGCAGTCCCCACACGGGCTCAGGAACCGCGGCGCTGTGCTGCCTGGGATCCACCATTACAGATGCAGAATGAATACAACAATCATGTGTGTATCTCAATTAGAACCTAATAATGCATGTAGAGTAAATCAGATTATATAAATGCACTTCCGAAGCACAGTTCCTCTGAAATCTTTAATCAGCCTCTAGCCACAATAACTTCCAGGAAAATTACTGTGTGGTTAAAAAGGACTTCTGTGCTCTCAGTTACAGTAATAATATACTCTTATTTCCCACTCGGATATACAGTATGCTCTTATTTTTGCAATTTTAAACCTTTCTAACAGGGGGACCAGAAAACCATTGCAATGTATCATGTTTTTGGCAGCATATTGGCTAAACCAGTCAGTCATTCATAACAGGAGGTTTGCAAGGTGTCTCCAAGGGGTTTGCCCCCCAAAAATATGTAATGGTGGATTCAAGGCAGTATATTGGGTTGCTGAGCCCGTGTGAGGACAGCGCTCTTCGTACAGAAGCTCCCAAAGTCGTTTAGTGCGCGATACGCAGCACATAGGAATGTTACAGACACAGTCCCTGCCCAGATGAGCTTACACTCTATGTTTTTGGTGCCTGAGTTTTTTACATGGTTGCGAATCAGGGGTTCGTTCCTCTGAGCTATTTTCAGCTCCGGGGACCCCCTCCTTCCCGAATAACATACCTCAAAAGCTAGCGCCGGGTAACATCTTCTCCAGGGGAAACAAAATGGCGGTCTAAATCTCCCCCATAACGCAGGCCATCAGGACGCTGTAACGTCCTCCGTCGTGGCTTTATATTGGCTTGCGTGACCTGCGTAAGTACCAGCGCTACCTTTTCCGGTCTCTATCTCCGTCACTGAAATGAACGCGGTTCAGCCCCGGAGACACGGATTTTCATCTTTGATTAAAAAAAAGTGGTGCCAGTCGGTGGGACTTTAAGTGGCCTTTAAGTTGCAATGAAGTCTTCTAACTGCTGTAATAACGTGGGTGTCACGGTAACTTATGACAAGATATAACAAACACCAAATATCTGGGTTGAACTGAACGAGGCTTAGATATAATAAAATATATTTATTCCTTAAAAAGGTGAACACAGCAATATAGTACAATCAACAGGCAAGAAGGTAACACTTACTTAGGGTTGGGGAATGGAGAAGTATCAGCTAGCAATTCTCCAGCAATCCGGTGACATTCAAGGTGAAATCAGAAGAACCACATAAACTGTAGGGTTGACACAGTTTATATACCTGTGTAACCCTATTCTTAACATTGAATACAGACTATTGGTGAACAATTATCTGTATCCAATCCCTAATGTGGAGACACAGATTAACAGATGCCCCCCAGCTAGTTAGCCCATGCGTACTGGGAATCTGAGGGTCTTATTTCTGTAGCCCCATAATTAAATCAGGGGCGACGACCAGTCTACCAGATGAAGTATCTGGCAGGATCTTCACTGTTTGTAGGTGTAGATATAACACTTACAAACCACTCCAGTTTGATGCTTCTCCGACCTCAGGTAACAGTTAGAGTGGCAGAGTCTTTTGATCAGTACTTGGTTCCTAGTGTAAACAATCAGGGCAGTTAACTTTTGATCACAGGGCTTATGCTAAATCATCCGGCTGCCCTTCCTGACCTATTTAGCATAGCAGATGGAGTCTGCATTTTCAGAGCAGATCAAAAATACCATATACACTTTAATATCTTCACATATTAATACGTTCCGTTCTGGTGGGCCCAGTGGGTCGAAATTTGCCAGTTTTTAATGCCTACAGTGACTCTACATATTGGCCAAATTTCAACTCTCTGTGGCCTCCAGAACCAGAGATACAGAAATGCACTTTAAAACATTTTTAAAATACAGGATTATACTGAAACATGGGAACAGGGGAACATACATTTTCCTGACATGACAAGGTGTAAGCCACATTCCTGGACCGCAGTCCAGTTAACCCCTTGCCTCCCTAGTGAGGTCAGGGGGTGGCCATATGGGGTGCAACCCCTTTAATACTGGGCCAACCCCCCTCTCCCTCTACAGTGGGCAACCATTTTTTACCAACAATTTAGTCGTTTAGCTGCGTCGGGGCTTATTCCATATCCCCCAAAACGGCCGATCAGGTGGTTTTCAACCCAAAAATTCCCTATGGACTTCAACTGGGAATTACATCCAGAAAACATCCCAATCCCAATAAAGAATAATCCCCCAAAATCGGAATTCCACATCACAACTTAACTCCATCTAGCAATGGTAGCGCCAATCTTCCAATGGGGTCTGGTTACTAAACTCTCACGGCGGAAACACTGGGGTTCAACCAGCGCAAAAAACACAGCCCCAGATTTATCAAAGAAAAGGGATTTTATTTAAAGTTATTTGCCGTTTTTTGCTCTGATAAACCGGTGGGCATTTCTCTTGCCCCAGTTTAGCAGCCGTGGGACGTCAGTAAAGAACGCCCAATGGGAAATGCGGCTTTGTGGGAGGTTTACTCCATACATCTCTGGGACAGAAAACAAACCACCTTCCAATGATGTTGTAGTGATCCCGGTAATAAAGCAGTTTATTTTAGAAACCCCATAAAAAGGTGGCTACATTTAAAGAAGAGAAAGAGGACTATATTTAAAGACAGAAAAGTTTCTCATAAACATTTCCTTAAAATAAAATAATGGTACTGTAGGATTTCTGTATTAAAGAATGCAATGAAAAAGGAATATCAGTGATCGTTATTAAGGAAAATTTGGGGGAATAATTCAATGGCGAGTCCTTTTTTTTCCCATCATCGTTGCCTCGTGTCTATAATAATATTTGATATTACAGATATGTTACGATGGTTGGCAGACATGGTTAATAAGACATTGCTTACCTGCAAAGAGCTTCCGCATCAAAATATCGTGAATGTCTATGATCGATGATGATAATGTCATGATGTTTATCTACAAAGCTTTCCAGCGCAGTTTCTGGCGTCCTGGCAATGTTACACGTAAAGCCGGCTTTCTCGCACGCCCAACAGAATCCATTACTCTGGCTATCTTCTTTGGCAAATACTAAAAGTACCTAATTAACAAGAGGAGAAAGAAAGAGGTCTTCAAAGGTTTCTTTTCAGCATGCAATAATTTTTATTCCCCCCCTCTTTGCATGTCATTAATGGCTGTCTCTCGTCTCTCCCCTGGCTGTCTCTCCGCTTGGCTGTCTCACCTCTTTCGTCCCTGGCTGTCTCACCTCTCTCACCCCTGACTGTCTCTCCCCTCTCACCCCTGGCTGTCTCACCCCTGGCTGTCTCACCCTTGGCTGTCTCACCCCTGGCTGTCTCACCTCTCTCACCCCTGGCTGTCTCACCTCTCTAACCCCTGGCTGTCTCACATCTCTCACCCCTGGCTGTCTCACATCTATCACCCCTGGCTGTCTCTTCCCTGGCTGTCTCACATCTATCACCCCTGACTGTCTCACCCCTCTCTCCCCTGGCTGTCTCACATCTATCACCCCTGGCTGTCTCTCCCCTGGCTGTCACACATCTCTCACCCCTGGCTGTCTCACCTCCCTCACCCCTGGCTGTCTCACCTCTCTAACCCCTGGCTGTCTCACATCTCTCACCCCTGGCTGTCTCACATCTATCACCCCTGGCTGTCTCACATCTATAACCCCTGGCTGTCTCACATCTATCACCCCTGGCTGTCTCTCCGCTGGTTGTCTCACATCTATCACCCCTGGCTCTCTCACCCCTGGCTGTCTCACCCCTCTCTCCCCTGGCTGTCTCACATCTATCACCCCTGGCTGTCTCTCCCCTGGCTGTCACACATCTCTCACCCCTGGCTGTCTCACCTCCCTCACCCCTGGCTGTCTCACCTCTCTAACCCCTGGCTGTCTCACATCTCTCACCCCTGGCTGTCTCACATCTATCACCCCTGGCTGTCTCACATCTATAACCCCTGGCTGTCTCACATCTATCACCCCTGGCTGTCTCTTCCCTGGCTGTCTCACATCTATCACCCCTGACTGTCTCACCCCTCTCTCCCCTGGCTGTCTCACATCTATCACCCATGGCTGTCTCTCCCCTGGCTGTCTCACATCTATCCCCCCTGGCTGTCTCTCCCCTGGCTGTCTCACATCTATCACCCCTGGCTGTCTCTCCCCTGGCTGTCTCACATCTATCATCCCTGGCTGTCTCTCCCCTGGCTGTCTCACATCTATCACCCCTGGCTGTCTCACATCTATAACCCCTGGCTGTCTCACATCTATCACCCCTGGCTGTCTCTCCCCTGGCTGTCTCACATCTATCACCCCTGGCTCTCTCACCCCTGGCTGTCTCACCCCTCTCTCCCCTGGCTGTCTCACATCTATCACCCCTGGCTGTCTCTCCCCTGGCTGTCTCACCTCCCTCACCCCTGGCTGTCTCACCTCCCTCACCACTGGCTGTCTCACCTCTCTAACCCCTGGCTGTCTCACATCTCTCTCCCCTGGCTGTCTCACATCTCTCTCCCCTGGCTGTCTCACCTCTCTCACCCCTGGCTGTCTCACCTCCCTCACCCCTGGCTGTCTCACCTCTCTCACCCCTGGCTGTCTCACCTCCCTCACCCCTGGCCGTCTCTGTGCACATTGGAGGTCTGTAGATCTTTGTTAGAGAATAAATGTTGGGTTTGCCACTCCCACTGTGCCAAAAATTGTACTTGGTAGAACTTGAAAAATGGTGATATTTATAACCCCCATACTGTATTATGCAATGTCCCCCTGACTAATCAGCATGGATTGCGTGAAGACAGCACTATCTCAGAAACACTTCATTCACAAAACATAGTTGTAGATATATACAAAAGGTCAGACAGCACATCTTACATAAGACATGCTATTTAAGAGAGGTGGTGCACAGGATCACCCCCTTGGGGCCAAATAATCAAATAATGTTCTATATCCACAAATATAGGTAGAAATGTCTGGGATCCCAGCACTCAATGAACACAGTAAGCAATTAATCTTAAATAAATCAAGTGTTTGTATTTTGGATATAACAGAATATACAGCTATACAAAATGTCCGCTCAATAGCGCAGTACGGGGGGGGGGGGGGGCGGGAGGTTCGACCATTTTCGGGGGGACACCTAGCCCTTCTTCTGGCCCATTCCCATAGAAAACAAAAAGAAATGTGGTTGTTTCCTGATATAGTAATATTTCCAATGCGTCCGTAAGTAAGAAGATCGAAAACTGCAAGTCCGTTGATCCGACCAGCAGTGCCCTGTTAGCCACCCTCCACCCCACACTATTGAGCAGACATTTTGTATACCCTGCACCACGTATTTGATGAAACTTCACTTTGAACTTTGGTCAGACGTTATTTTTTTTTCCACCTGGACGCACGTCGCTCTGGACTTCCAGTCTCTGTGCTGGCGGAGAGCGCCCCAATTTCTAGCCAAACCGAGAGGTGATACACGCTCAAACTAGATAAAAATAGGGTTACGGTGCACTAGGGGTGGGGGGCGTAAACCATAACAAAGTCCTAGAGGATTCTCCAGAGGTGGAGAACTGGGCTTGAAGACCCCCATGGTGAGCACTCGGGAACGCAATATCACACACTATCAGTAATCAGAGATAGAGAGGGAGAATGGAGAGCTTAATTGCACTATGCACACAAGTACCAGAGGAGATACCATGGATGATGTAACATGGATATAACGGGTGTAATAAATGATTGGATTGGTCCCCTAATGAAAGCTGGTAAGCATGGTGGTAGGAACATAAAATTAATATTTAATGGTAGCAACAGATAAAATACTATGGGGACATTAAAATGTCTAAAAAATCTAGAGGTATATATCTAAAGCAGTCTGTGAAGGTACTCTACACTCCAAGAGATAAAGAGTATCTCTGCAGCCTCTATATCAGGCTATATGCAGTGCTGTGAGGTTGCTATGTTTTCTTAGGTGCAGCCAGAAGGGTTGTGTGATCACAGAGCGCCTGCAGAACAGTCAGTCTGAATACCGATCTGGATGAAAATGTTTCCAGTGTCAATCATTAGAACGGTAACTGAAGCAATGCTCGCACTGGGAAACGGCCCCGCGGAGGTCAGAGGTGCTGTTTGCAAAGTGGGAAGACCAGAAGATATGTTCAGGCAAGGCAACATATCCCTATTGCTTGTGGAGCACGAAGTGGTGAAGTGTGCACACTTTAGCAGATTAGGCAGTCTCTGATAAGATGACCCTGCAGTGAAAGTAGGTGAAGTCACCACCAAGACAGATAAGGCTGGGGCCATGGTGCCTTCTCCCGTGTGGAGGCGTGAGGTAAGCGGGTGCTTTCCCTGGCCATGGTGGAAGGGCCATGGGCATTCCTAGGGGCGTCACAGAGCTGGTTCGCCCTCAATGGGCGAACCGCTCATGTGACCCGTCTGTCGTGCTGATTTTAACTAATTTCTCATGCAACGCGCACCCCCTCCTGCTCCCGCGTGGACGCGCCCGCACGCCGCATGGACACAAACACTGCCTTAAGGCAGTCTGTTCCCTCAGCGTGCAGATGCCTCCGCACGGTCTGCAGTACCATGGCCCCAGCCTAAGAGTTATTAGGGTGATTGATCACGCGTTGGCCAGAAGAAGCCTCTTTGTCTATACTTATTCTCGTCTGAAGAATGTCCTGGAGATACGAGGGAAGGCTTGTGACGAAGAATCTTACCATTTCATCAACATAAATACGGCATTCTCAGTCAGATTCCCAAATCCAGAGACAGTCGTCAACCTGGAGGGTGAAATCTATGTTTTTTGGACTTTGGGGAGACTATAAAATGTGGCCATCTGTGGGGTTTTGCCAAGTATGAATTCGTATTAATGTTTTGACAAACCTGGAGGTCCAGACCCTATTTAAGTATGGTTATCAAATCCTTTCTAAAACGTAGGGTTGGATCTGTAGCAAGGACCTTGTAGCATTTGGTGTCCGATAATAATCCCATATTCTCCCTGATATGGTCATCATGCCGGAGGAACAACAATGTTGCCACTTTTGTCTGAAGGCTTGATGACAATGTCCAGACTCTCCTGGAGTTCTTCTAGAGCGGTTTGTTCATCTCATGTGTCGTGGTATCTTCTCTAGATCCCTGGTGACAGCTTTAACAAAAACGTCAATTTTAGTACCTAAATTCTAAAGGGGGAGTAAACGTTGGTTGCGCTCTGAGTTTTGAGAACGGTGCCTCCACAGGAGTGCGTTCCCTTTCCCCCAATAGGGCAATAGCATCTTGTAGATGCAGATACTCGCTGGCCTCTATACTATTGAGAGCTATATTTTTAAAATCCATTCTCATCTTTTTTAATAAAGAATTTATGCAGCAATAATTTATGTCATTGACCCACTCAAAACAATAGTATTGGGCATCGGTGGTTTGGGGCGTGAGTCCCAATCACAGTGCTCAATCCAAATCTGAACCTTTAGACAATAATCAATATAAGTCCACATATCATGGTAACAGGAAACTGTATCAGCCAGCAAGTAGAGTAATGAGACCCAGTGCTATATGAATGCAGCAAAAAAGACACTCAGTGTAATGGCAGTAGTCCATGTGTCATAATGGAATAAAGGTTAACATACCATTGTTGTATGGAGCTCGGCCATACCCAACCCTTGTGCTGCAGCACTATTCCAGGTCATCCAGTATCCCTGTGAGGGAGAAATATACTCACAGCAGGCTTGTTCCAATGCAGCGTGCAGCACGCTCAATATTCATGTAGAGGTTGAAATCCAAAGATTCCTGCGGTGCACAGCAAAATAGGGTAGAGGACCAGCAAGGTGTTGTTAAAAATCCTTTATTGAAACAGCATGGTACAGGGGACAAACACTCTGACGCGTTTCGGACTGGTATAGTCCTTAGTCATAGAGCTCTATGACTAAGGACTATACCAGTCCGAAACGCGTCAGAGTGTGTGTCCCCTGTACCATGCTGTTTCAATAAAGGATTTTTAACAACACCTTGCTGGTCCTCTACCCTATTTTGCTGTGCACCGCAGGAATCTTTGGATTTCAACCTCTACAATAGTATTGGGCAGTTGGTGAGAATGAGAGACCTTTTTTAAGAATTTTAGTGGGTATGAGATCAGATAGATTGATGATGTGGAGGTCTTGGGTGGAGTTATTGGTGGTCAGTACCTCCATCTGGATTGCCCCCTTTCTTATTGTCGCTGTAGGCCCACACTTGCTGGTCCCTTAGCCTCTCTAATCCCAGCCCTTCTTGTCGACCTCTTTAGTATGTGGGTGAACTGTGGCTTGGGGAGGGGGCTGCTCAAGGTCAAACTATGTATGCGCTGGTTCTCTATCTGGTTCGCTCTCACTTCCCGACTTCTCCCATGCGGTGGAGAAATCGTGTTGTCTTTGAATTTATCCTTTTTTTTTTTTGGCAAAATTAAAGCGAAAGATTCTACTTCCTAGAGAATCTCTGGAGTCTCTTGAAAATGTCTTTTGTTTTCGCTCTTTGAGTTCTGATTGATAGATTCCAATGTTATTGTTTTAGTCGTATTTCTAGGTCATTGAAGCCTGCATGTGTCTTCCATTTGGGAATGTCAACGAGCTGTTTTTCCATTTCCCTCTTTGTGGCTGTTCATTTCTGTTTCTCATAAGTGATCAAAAGTTGCATTGAACTTTTTGAGCCGTCCAGCAGAGTGGTTTCCCAGGATTTGGTAGAATCATCATCACTTATTAGGGGAGATGGCCCGCGATTGTCCTCTCGGTATCAAGTCAAGTCTCCGATACTTTTCGAGCCTGGTGATTTCCCACCACATTATAGATTGTGATTGTAAGAGACCTGTGCAGGGGTATTACTCAGGGAGACCGATTTGGGGGAAATTAAAAAATGGCTTTATTTATTTAGCCTGTCACTTTAAACAGTAGTTTAAGGCAAAACGTGATACAAAGAAACAAACATCTACTCCAATTTGGAGACTATAAAAACAGAACATGCCCAAGCTTTCTGACTGGCTGGATAGGCCAGCTCCCAGTCCAAAACACATAACATATTATAAGGGCATAATGTATATGAAAGTCTTATCTGAGTATGCTGGTCCGGCGTCTCCGGTTTCTCCAGGCAAAACTTCAGATGTAGGTGTTGCAGTCCTGCTGCTCCCTTGAACCTACTGGTGTCTTGCCCTCGGCACACAGCCCCTCTGTGTGCTCAAGACTTCCTCTCCTCTGTCAGCACAGTGTGTCTGTGCTGATGAAGTCTCTCGGTTTGTCTCCAGAGGGTTTTATCCTCCTCTGATTACCTAGGTGGAGCTGGTTAATTGACTTGCTGCAATTAACCAGCTCTCTGCTGGATTTCTCAGACCATTAGAGGCAGCATTATTTAAACAGGGATAAGACCCTGTTACAGTGATCTAGAGAGATTATCGAGGGAATGCAATAAGTTTCTAATGTCTACAGGAGCCACTTTCTCATTAGTGGTATTCGTGCCCATTTTAGATATTTTATTTTTCTTCACCTTTATCCTTATTTGATTTTTCCGTCACAACTTGTTGGTAAACCACACAACTCTAGGGCTATTACTATTGAGCTTTGAGTGCAATACTCACACTCTACATACACCACATAATGCTTTTCCATCACATCCTTCTATGTGGCAAGTGTGATATCTCTCTGAGTTCGCATAATTCTAAACAGTATAGCTGTATATTCCGTTATATCCAAAATACACACACTTGATTTATTTAACATTAATCTCTTACTGTGTTCATTGAGTGCTGGAAACCCCCACAGATTTTTACTTATATTTATAGATATAGAACAGGGCTCTCAAACTCAGTCCTCAAGGTCCACCAACATGCTAGGTTTTATGGATATCCCTGCTTCAGCACAGGGTGCTCACTCATTCCCAGCTTCAGCACAGGGGGCTCAATCAGTCCCAGCACAGGTGGCTCAATCTGTGCCATCTTCGGTACAGGTGGATCAAACAGTCCTAGCTTCAGCACAAGTGGCTCAATCAGTGGCTCAGTCTTCAACTGAGCCACTGATTGAGCCACTTGTGCTGAAGCGGGGATTTCCATAAATGCGGGCCTGTTTTCGGCCCTTAAAGCTGCAGTTCAGTCAATATCCTGCATGTGTGTTTTTTTTAATAAATCAGTTCTGTAGTAAGAAAAAATACTTTTAGCATTTTCTGTTTTTAAAAAAACAACTTTGAAAGACCAATTTTCTTGTATTCTATTTTAACAAGCATTTGCTAAGGCACTGCCCCTTCATGTCCTGTCACAAGCCCTGGCACACCCCTTTGTCAGCCCTGCCCTCCCTCTAGCACTTGTCAGTGCAGGATTGCTCATGAATATTCATGAGCTTCCACTGCCAGTCAAGCAGATTATAAACAAATCCCAGCTTTTAATATGTCACCAAATTTCAACCTATCAATACATGGAAACGAATTGACCTGCAGCTATACAGGCATACCCCGCATTAACGTACGCAATGGGACCGGAGCATGTATGTAAAGTGAAAATGTACTTAAAGTGAAGCACTACCTTTTCCCACTTATCGATGCATGTACTGTACTGCAATCGTTATGTACGTGCATAACTGATGTAAATAACGCATTTGTAACAGGCTCTATAGTCTCCCCGCTTGCACACAGCTTCGGTACAGGTAGGGAGCCGGTATTGCTGTTCAGGACGTGCTGACAGGCGCATGCGCGAGCTGCCGTTTGCCTATTGGGTGATATGTACTTACTCGCGAGTGTACTTAAAGTGAGTGTACTTAAAGCGGGGTATGCCTGTACAGTTCTTTAGCTAATTAGAGATTGCACACATAAAACTATTGAAGTAAAAAAATAAATGTAAAAAAAAAAAAAAAAGACTGAACTGCAGCTTTAAGGACTGAGTTTGAGACTCCTGGTGTAAACCCTAAAAAGACTTAATAGTGTTAGCACATAATGATGCTGCTATGTATCAACCCAAAAATGAGTCTGCCGCAGCAGGGATGTTTCATTAAGTACGTTAATAAAACGTATTGTTTTCACAGTGTGGCTATTAAAAAAAAGATGACACGAATACATTTCAATTTACTGAATAAAAAAATACACATTATTTTGTGTTAATTGAAATCAGGTATTCAACGTGATGTGAGTGCGTCAAACATAATTTCAAACAACGAATTATGCGTCACATTTACGAAGTCTTCAGACAACGCACATTTTATGAAAGATTGGATTACTTGGGTTTTGACACACAAATGTATTAAAATAAAATATTGTACATAGGTCCCAATGTGTATCAGTGCCTTTGTGTGTTAGTTTGTCTGTGTGTGTGTATTAGTGAATTTGTGCAGTCGGCTTAAAATGTCCAATCCCACATAGTCTGATAGTTGAGTGTCTTAGGGGTCTCTGAACGGGGAAATGTTTGTCAATCAAGCGTTTTCTTTCCCTTTATCCCACCTTGTCCTTATCAGAGAACTAATAGAGAGAAGGGGAGGTGGGGAGGGGGGATTCTGGCTGTACACGCGCTCGCTGATCACAGTGACATCACACAATGACATCACACAGTGACATCACACAGAAGGGAGCAGCCAGAGGGAATCAAACCCCTCCCAAGTTTCACTTTAACAAATAAAGAAAAAATACTTATAGGTGTCAGATTTGGGTAAAATTAAAAAAAAAAAAAAAGTATAAATGACGCAGATGAGGCCCCTTAAACGTGTCACTGGAATTCGTTCACTTTGGTCCTAGGAGGGATTGCCCCTTTAAAGCGCATTAGAAGTCAGTGGCTGTAAATGGCCAGGGGCCCCATTAACCCCTTGTTGCCAGGGTAACCCCTCTAGCACTGAAGAGGCTAACGTGCGCTTTCCGAATAATGGCCATGTCTGACTGTCCTGCCTCACACGCTCAGTGTCACCCTGTATAGACAAGCATTGCCATTTTGTAGCCATTTCAATCATTTCTAAAAACAAACACCTGACTTTGGGAACCGTGGATCTTTGGTCTGTACCTGAAGTTGATCTTGTTGGAGTCTCATGGGACCAAACTGCACATCTGTCACAGCTGCCTAAGAAGAAAATGATATCATTAACATTTGATAACTGTAGACCTGTAACATCATATTTTGTACCCAACATTTACTGCCAATAGGGAAAGTTGTTCAGACATATTCAATCAGTGGCCAAGTAGCACATGTGGACAAGGGAACCACGTTATTAAATCCCGCAATATTTACACAGTAGATACATAGGAGGAAAAATGACATTTTCACTTTAAGGGTGATTTAAGTCCTGAAGTTGTTTAAACACCTTTTTCCCGCCTGCTGTGTAGAAATGCCATTTGAAATCCTGTATAAAAGCTGCCATATAGTGTCAAAGCGCAGGGTCAGGCTTCCTGCAATGAATCTTTCATTTACAGTACAAAAAAAAGGTACATAGCACAGAAATTAGCTGGTACATTGTATCCTCCTGCAGAAAGAGCGAGAGAGAAGCCTCCAGTGAACTTTCTCTGGGAGGGCTCGCGTAGTAGTAGAAAGGAAAATAATTATTGGTTCATTATAGCTCTCAACTGGGCTGAGAGTCGCTGTGTGGAAAATGAGAAGCCCGAGTTCCCTCTGTGTGCCGGCTTCCACCACTGCCGGGTCATTTCTGGTCACTTCTGCATTTCAGTGTTGCTTTCTCAGCCCCGGCTCAATAGTCACACCTGTGCTAATAGCACATCGCTCATCGGCAGCTGGGTAGAAAGAAACGGTTGGGGTTTTTTTTTTTTAACCCTTCTGATGCCGAATGAAGACCGCATTGCCGGACTGAACCCTTCAGCAAACATCATCATGTATTATTGTAAGGATTGTGACAGATGAGAAATACAACACAGCTTAGGCCGTGCCTATAGTGCCGTCGTTGGCGACGGTGACACGGCGGGTGACGTCACCCGTCGCCACCGGTGAAAGTTATGTTTCGCCGGGCGGCGGGGTGGCGGGATTCCGGCAATTTGATTTGTTCAAGGGCCGTCACGTGACGCGACGGCCCTTGAAAAAAATCACATTTTGCCGGCTTTAGATTTTCGCGACGGCGCTCCGTCGCTTGTCGCGTGCACTATAAGCGCACGCGGCGGCAATGTATGTTTTCGGGCGACGTCGCGTCACCGGCACTATAAGCGCGGCCTTAGAAGACATACATAAAACGAAGAGGACACATACATAGATATCCCTTTTGCTGCCCCCCCTGCAGCTACGTTGTTAAAAATATAGTAAGAAAGGAGGACATTGTTCAGAGGACTTCATCATCTCTGCAATAATTATCTACATGTACAGTATATGAGGGAAGTAGGCTAGAAAGGTGGAAATGTCTTAGCTGAAAGAGTCTGGTGGAAGGGGCCCAGCCAGCCATGTCTATTGTGACCCTACGGCAGCCGGCTTCTAATCAGCTGCTCCCCACCCCGCTGAACAATGTGTGTGTCTCCCTATGATGTTGACTGATAGCTATCCTGTGTGCAGAGGAGACGCACAGGAGAGGAATGAGAAGGAAAGAAAAAGGGCGAGTGGTCACCTGGCCACTATTCTATAGAGAGCTTGGGCCCATGGAAGCGCAAGCCACAGGTTCGCTTGTCATTCAATTGTTAGAGGAAGAGGAATCTTTTATTAGTTAAGTACCCATGGAGTTGCATACCTCCCAAAACACTCTCACACTCTCTCACGCTCTCTCACGCACACACACTCTCACGCACACACACTCTCACGCTCTCTCACGCTCTCGCGCACACACACTCTCACGCTCTCGCGCACACACACTCTCACGCTCTCGCGCACACACACTCTCACGCTCTCGCGCACACACACTCTCACGCTCTCGCTCACTCTCGCTCACACACTCTCACTCTCGCTCACACACTCTCACTCTCGCTCACACACTCTCACTCTCGCTCACACACTCTCACTCTCGCTCACACACTCTCACTCTCGCTCACACACTCTCACTCTCGCTCACACACTCTCACTCTCGCTCACACACTCTCACTCTCGCTCACACACTCTCACTCTCGCTCACACACTCTCACTCTCGCTCACACACTCTCACTCTCGCTCACACACTCTCACTCTCGCTCACACACTCTCACTCTCGCTCACACACTCTCACTCTCGCTCACACACTCTCACTCTCGCTCACACACTCTCACTCTCGCTCACACACTCTCACTCTCGCTCACACACTCTCACTCTCGCTCACACACTCTCACTCTCGCTCACACACTCTCACTCTCGCTCACACACTCTCACTCTCGCTCACACACTCTCACTCTCGCTCACACACTCTCACTCTCGCTCACACACTCTCACTCTCGCTCACACACTCTCACTCACACACACTCTCACTCACACACACTCTCACTCACACACACTCTCACTCACACACACTCTCACTCACACACACTCTCACTCACACACACTCTCACTCACGGTCACAAACACTCTCACTCTCGCTCACACACACTCACACTCTCGCTCACACACACTCACACTCTCGCTCACACACACTCTCGCTCACACACACTCTCGCTCACACACACTCTCGCTCACACACTCACCCCATATTTCAGGGAAGATTCCTCTCTGGCGAAATACAAACAAAAATCACTTTGTCAAATCTGACCAAACAACTTTTCAGGTTAAAAAGTTCTAACAAACTTTTTTGGGGGGAAATGTCACTTTTTTTTTTTTTTTTTTAAAGTTCGAGCGAAACATCTCGTAAGACGAGTGAATGTGGACCAGTTTACACATCTCCAGTGATAGCGAAGTTTGTTAACGCCCCCAGGAATATTGGGACTAAACATTTCTCATCTGTGTTTGACCTTGGTTCCACCCAAACCCAGCAGTTCAGATAAATATGTTTAGTCTCCAAAAGAACGGGGAGACAATATGACTCAGAAATGCGAAAATAAAGCGCTTTGGCTTCACAGACGATCTTAACGCCAAAAAGCGTTAACATGTATGTTCAGGTCGGGACTGTTGAAAAGGAAGCACAGTATATATCTGCTGCCACTGAATCCTCCTTAGGCTGCGCTTACAGTACCTGCGACAGCAATAGCGACGCAACGTCGCGTCAAAACAAATGCATTGCCGCCGTCGAGTGCGCTTAAACTGGCGCAAATATTTGCTCCGTGTTTGGAGCGAATTACACACATATATATATATATATATATGTATGTATGTATCTCCCCCCCATCGTTGCTATGTGACGATCAGATAAAAGTGGTGCCATTTTGGGGCAAAATAAACTGCATCAGATGTATCTAAGAAATAACTCTATCTGGTCTGTAACTGTTACATAAGCCTATAATATACACCTTCTCTAACTGTGCATGCAATGTTTTGTATATAATCTATACCCTGTTCATTTATGTAACTGTATTTGTAACTATGTATTATTTGTCATATTAACTATGCCCGGGACATACCTGAAAACGAGAGGTAACTCTCAATGTATTACTTCCTGGTAAAACATTTTACAAATAAAAGTAAATAAATGGTTACGTGATATTTTTCTGACACACATAGGGTGTAGGACGTTTACCGCAGAATTGCACTCTACCGTCGCCCTCATAACTACGCCCGAATGTGGGTTATTTAAAGGCACAACCACACGAAGCACCAAACTTAACGTTTAACGTCGATTTGTTCAATAAGTTTGAAAAAGCTTTTGTCCCAAGCCCTCTCTCAGGGTAAGAACCTGCACGAGTCGCCCGATTTCCGAGGATACATGATGTGGTTTGTTCATAGTAAACAAAACAAAAAAAAAGGGCCTCTTCTCCCGATATCTCGTCTCGTTCTGTTACAGAAGATCTAGTATCCATGGAAACGTAACTCTCCACAGACGCGGCTCTCCCCGCAGACCGTTCCTTCATAATAAACAAGCCGACGGTAATGACACTCTTAAAACAGGATATGTGGGGAGTTATTTGATAAACAAGTTCTTCAATTAGGGATGAATGATCGTGTAAAACATCCTCACGTTTACAGGCTTTATACAGAATGTGGATCTTGTTTGCGCGCTCTATTTTGACACAGCACAGCTGTACCTGAGCTGCAAACACATTATGTGCAACACAAATGTTCTTGAACCACGAGTGCAGTCTATTAGTATATCTTTAGCCCATCATAGCTTCGTAAAAAAACAGCAGGAGTAACTCGGCTCTGGCAAAACAGCAGAGCGACTTGTGCCAGGGTGGTGAAGAAGCCGGAGGCGCTGGCATCTGATCTTACGTCCAGGATAGTCCGGGGAATGTTCACCACACGCGTCCTGGCATTTTTCGGGGTTATTGAAATACCTACCGGCCACATCTTTACCAGTAAAGCCTCTTTCGGGTGCAAGCGCTCCCCTTAAGCAGGGGGTGGCCAACTCCAGTCCTCAAGGGCCACCAACTGGTCAGGTTTTCAGGATGTCCCTGCTTCAGCACATTTGGCTCGATCAGTGGCTCAGCCATTAGGACTGCATCACCTGTGCTGAAGCAGGGATATCCTGAAAGTAAGTCTGACCTGTTGGTGGCCCTTGAGGACTGGAATTGGCCACCCGTGAAAAGCAATCATGGTCTTGGTGGCAGTATCTTCCTTAAGGAATTGTGCAGGGAAACGGGGGGGGGGGGGGGGAGCTAGGGGAGATGATTTCCTAGACCGTGAACCTCCCAGGAATTTAAACGGGAATCAGGGAAGTTGGGGAGATTTGCAGCTTTTACTTGGAGTTGGTACTTTTCTAAGGTTAGATGATATGTGTGGCTGTGCCAGTTACTGGAGTATACACCTCAATACAAAGTGCCCTATTACTAGTCATCTAAAAAGCTATTTTTACAGCTTAATAACAGACGCATAAACTAATCGTTGGTGAGAACCCATAAGAATAATAAGAAATACTCATCTGTATTGTTCATTTCTGCTATGCAATATTGGCCTGGTGTTATTGGACTAGAGCTTAGTTACTGTCAGGTGCCTACCCAACAGATTACTGGAACATTTAGAATTAATATTGATCTCATTATTTATTCATGTTATTTGCTTACCACTCACACATTTACAGCACTGTACAACAGGGGACTGCAGAGTGAAAGATTGGATAAAATTAACTCATTATTTACAACAACAACAAAAAAACGGCATTACAGATTACTCAGACAGAGAAAGGCAAAATTTCCTATTTGGGATTTTCACCGTGGAAATGGAACATTTTGCATCGCGAGCCAACGCAGCGCGAGCGTCCACTTCCAAATTGTGGCAAACTTCTCCTGCGTCAGAGCGCAGACACAAAAAACTAATCGCATTCTGCCATCGCCCTCGTGCCCTTCCACCGCCCGTAGAGAGACCGCAAGTGATGGAAAGGACACTTGTTGATTATTAAGCTCAACTGGAGGATACAGGGTGGGTGCCATTAATTTTTTTTTAAATGTAACCATTTAAACAAGTTTCTGCGAGGAAACCTTGCCTGTGAGCCGTTGAAATGTAAGAAGACACTCGGCATTAGAGAGGCAATCCGAATGGGCACTTTGTTAAAAAAAAGAAATTGCTAACAGGATTGAAGCAGGGGGACCCTGGGACTGAACCCCACTGATTTCAGCTCCGGGGACCCTGCCGATTCTAGAGATATTTACCTCCGTAGGAGGTACCGGTAGCAGGGTCCAACATAAATGGCGGCGTTTCAAAGCTCCTGTGTTCTGCGGGCCAATAGGAAGCTGTGACATCATCCGGCGCGGCTTCCTGTTGGCTCACGTGACGCGGGAGATTTAAACTTTGCCGAGATACCAGCAGTCCCTTCCGAGGTATGTATCTCGGGAAGCAGGGGGTCCCCGCAGCTGAAATGAATGGGGTTCAGCTCCAGAGACCCCCTGCTTCAATAAAAAAAAAAGAAGCCAAAACAGATCGCCCTCTTGGATTAGTTCTTTGATATATATAGTAAACTACAGGCATACCCCGCTTTAAGGACACTCACGAGTAAGGACATATCGCCCAATAGGCAAACGGCAGCTCACGCATGCGCCTGTCAGCATGTCCTGAACAGCAATACCGGCTCCCTACCTGTACTGAAGCTGTGCACAAGCGGGGAGACTATAGAGCCTGTTACACATGTGTTATTTACATCAGTTATGCACGTATATGATGCTTGCAGCACAGTACATGCATCGATAAGTGGGGAAAAGGTCATGCTTCATTTTAAGTACATTTTCACTTTACATACATGCTCCGGTCCCATTGCGTACGTTAATGCGGGGTATGCCTGTATATTTATTTCAAAACGTTCCTGTCAAAATGAATGTCTACAAAGAAGCATATGGGCCCTTACTTACTAAACAGCGCTCAGCGCTGAGGTTCCTTACCACCCATTCCAAGTGACCTATGGATCAGCATCGTTTAGTAAATATGGCCCATGGTGAACCGTTTGAGTATTAAAAATGGCCAATGTGTACAACGCGGGGAAAATTATTCGGCAGAGAACACCCAACCGTATTTATTTAAGTATGCTGCATTAACTTTACATCCTGCCTGCTCTGTGCATCCGCCTCTGTGTATCTCCATGCAAGTCGGGGAGCTGCTTCCAAAGGCCACGAAACAGGAAATGGGGTGGCACTACTCGGCGAGCACACGTCAGCAGAGAGTGATACGAGAAGTCAATCGCTTCCTTGCAGCAGAGGACAAATGGTGCGGGAACCACTGAAATCCTGAGCGGTCTGCTATATTTGTAAGAAATGTCATGTGTCCGTGACAATGCTTACATAGATTCCCCTTAAAAGCAAAAGGAAGTCCTCCAGTTCAACAGCGCTGTGCATTTTGTCACTAAGAAAAAGATGTCTTGCGAACCACTTTGCAGTAAGCCGACGGTCAGTCTTCATACAGTAGGCTAATATGGAAACGTTCGCTGCGTCCAAGTTTATTTCCCTCGTCTACTTCACATGCTGAAGTTCATCAAAAATGACTGGTTGTGAAGACAGAATGGCTCATCTCAATTAGTGCCGTCAATCGATTTAAAACGTCCCAAATGATATGCCCACGTCCACGAGAGTGCTACCGACCCAGTAACCAAACGGCTTCTAAATCTTTAAAAGCAGTGGTAGGCAACTCCAGTCCTCAAGGGCCACCAACAGGTCAGGTCGAAGACTGAGCCACTGATTCATCCGCCTGTGCTGAAGCTGGTACTGATTCAGCCACATGTGCTGAAGCAAGTATATTCTTAAAACCTGACCTGTTGGTGGCCCTTGAGGACGGAAGTTGGCCACGCCTGCTTTCAAAATGTCAAGGCCACGTGAGACCCACAGACTGTTTTGATGCACGTGGGAAAGAGAAAACGTGACGCACTGAACCACACAATGTGGTACATTTCATTACAATCTTTGTCTAAAGTCTTAACCGATCCTAACTCCTCCTTTTGACACCTAAATCGCAAGCACGACCAAAAATTGGGGCAAATGCCTTCATATAGAGACACTAAATGGCAAAAAAATTAAACAATTATGCCAATTGCGCTCGTTTTATTCCAGATTTGCCTTGGTACATAGATACCGATGTTCATTATCATGCCCCAACCTGATTAAGGGAATAAAGAGTCCCCTATAAGCTTTCAAAAACTAGCCCATAAACGGCTTTAGCTAAAGACTAATTTATATTCACATTTTGCACCACTCTATCAGCAAATTATTACAGTAAACCAATATACAGGATTGGGTTTCTTCATTTCAAAGGAGCGATCCACCCAAACTATCCACCACCACTTTTTTCTGCAGGATTGAATCGGAGAAATCCGCAGAGCTGAACCGCACAATTTTAAGCTCCGGGGTTACCAATATTACTTCCTGGTTTTTTAAACGGGATTTAAATGGCCGGCCAATGGAGAAGCTACAACTGATGATGTTCCAGCTTCCTATTGGCCCAATATGTGACAGTAGCTTTTCAGGTATGTGTCTCGGAAACCAGGGGGGTTCTCAGAGCTTAAAAATTTGGTTTTTGGCTCAGGGGGAACCCCGGGTCCCACCCTTTAAAAGGAACTAGGGGCAAAGAAAGGAGTTCAGGAAACTGTGGTGTATATATATGTAGCCCTTTTTGTGAACCGGCCGACCCACCCAATATCACATTGGCCCCTCGTGGTCTAACCGGCCCCTTTCCCTGCAACACACCTGCTCTAAGGGACTACTGGTACTGCATAACCTGTGTGGCTCCAGGAGATCTGAGCCTCCGCTAGCTGGGAGCCTGGGGAAAAACCCTTACCCTTACTTGGTGCAGCGCCTCCACTTACCCAGGATCCCCCGTGAGGAAAGATAGCCCTGAGTAAGAAATACAATAACACTTATAGATAAACAATACTAACTCTTTACTTAACACACATATAACACATTACATAACATAACCATAACCAGATGCTCTACCCGCATCACATCAACCCAATGTCTGGTGTACCCCACCCAGTGTCCTGTGATCACCCCACACCCAATGTCTCGTAACTCCTACGGAGGTCGTGGGTGACTGCGCAGTCACTATTTAAGCTAGGGCCCAGTTGGTGCACTTAGAATATGGAAGATACCTTCCGAGCACTCCGATGCTCGGGACCGCAACACACTTTCTTCTAAAAGGGTCAGACGTCCGTCTGATCCTATTCCAGGTACTCTGCCGGTGGACCCCAACGAGGGTCCCACCGCTCAACGGGAACTGCAACCGGACCACGGCAACACCAACCGCGTGGGAACAGCAACCGCCGCCATCCCTATCACTAACCACTGCTAGAGCGACAGCAACCCTAACCTAGGGCCTGTCCCTGAGGAACCGCAACCTGGGATGGCTTGGGGAAAACTCCTAGGGCCTGTGGACAATAACCGCCCCCCTTCCCCTAGCTACCCAGTCTAAACTGTATCTGCTAATCCTAGCAGCCTAACCCACCTGCAGCCAACATTCAGCTTACACTGTCAGCCTGCAGGGATTCACACCGTGCACACACACTGCACGCACTGCGCACAGCACATGCAGCGACACACACCCAGACAGCTGCAATCACACACAGCCACCCGGATCCCGCAGCAATCCCACTGCTAGCACACCGTGCCTCTTTGACAGTGCCCACAGCACTCTCCGCTGTGGCACTACCAAACCAGCACTTCCCACACTCAAGGGTCACCTCCCTAGCTAAGGCGTCCCTCCTCAGTCTAAGGCGTCCCTCTTCAGTTACCCCCTACCCTTACCCGGGAATTGGGGCCTGCCTGGGGATCTAGGGAGAACCCTTACCTGATGCAGGAGCCACGAGCTCCCTGCACCCTTCCTACTCCTTCCTCTGCTCCTTCCTGACTGCCTGTTGCAAAGCCCGGGAAATGTATCTCTTTTCCCGGGCTGAGCTTCCTTCAGCCCTATTGGCCACTAGGGAGCACCTGACCTCTGCCTCCCTAAGCCTCCTGGGAATTGTAGTTCCATGGGGCTGCCTAAAGCATTGGGGCCGCGTGCGCGCTTCCCTCGCGCATGCGCGAACCCCTAATGGCCGCCTCAACCTTCCTGTCCTCTTCCCTACTCTCGCGCGATCTCTCCCTAGCCCTGGAGTCCTATCGCGCGCTGGCCGCCTCCTGCGCATGCGCGAACCTACGCGCAATGGCGGCGCACTCTCCTCAAGCCGCCGAGCCGGTGGCAACGCGATCGCGGCCCTAGCGACGGCCCGATCGCGTCCCCGGCAACCGGCCTGCACCGCTCCCTGCACTGGCCCCCACCCTCGCGAAGTGCCGGCGGGTCCGTCAAAGCCTCCGGCGGCACCCGCTACCGCACGGCAAACGCGGAGGGGGGCCAGAAAGAGAAAATTTACATCAGGGCTACATATATATACTGTATGCTGGGTGATAATGGTGAAAGGCAGGGTTGCAGACCTGTCTAACATGTGAATGTGCTCACAAGTCATCTTTTTATTTGCTATATGCAATAAGGTGGAGGTTCCTTGTTGCATTTTTCACCCACCATAACTTAAAACGTGATGGTAAACCCTACAGCCTTGAAAATCTGCAAAGCCAGCAGTACAACCAACCTCACACTGATGATACCCATTAAGATTGACACATGTCTGCGAGTGGTTTCTCTGGCTTTGCATCTGATTCCCATGCTGTGCTTTAAAGCTGTGTTAACAACGAGCATTAGCTTACATGGGCTCCATGTAACAATGGTTTTTCAGGCAAAAAGCGACACGGTGTGCTCATTTCCATGTCATTTCCCAGAATCCCTGAGCTGCAGTGGAAACACTGTATGCTGGGTGATAATGGTGAAAGGCAGGGTTGCAGACCTGTCTAAGACATGTGAATGTGCTCACAAGAGATCTTTTTATTTGCTATATGCAATACAGTGGAGGTATATATATATATATGTATATATATATATATATAATATATATCTATCTCACAGAAGAGGAGCCAGTCTATGGAATGTGTCTCTGATAGTGACACTGAACACTAGCATGCTTTGTATCCAGAGTTGAAGTCTATTCTGAGGCCCTCTTCAGTGCCAGAAAGCCCCTACTCTTCAATGTGCTAAAATGACATTGGAATTGCTCTTTTTGTGCACATGAATAGTGTATTCAGCTTGAAGAAAGCATCTGCTCTTACACAGTTCTTCTCCAATGATGTCATTTGCCTTTCTTTCCCCTCCACTTCGTTAATTGATTACTAACCCATATCCATTAGGAAAGGTCAGACTGCGGTAATGTATCGTTCTAAATGCGTCGAAAGTGGAAAGAATCTGAAAACAGTTAAATTCCGGCTAGACACAACACATACAATTATTGAAAGCTGCAGAGGAGCTGTCGGGTGCACTGCCAACATGGAAGCATGGAACGGCCTTATTTGGACACGATAACATTTTGCTTAAGTCTGATTATCAATACTGCCAAGTGTCCCGAAACTTTTAACCCTTTGAGTGCTCCACGACGCAGCCGCTACGCCATGGACTTTCTTCGCTGTTTTTTTTTTTTAATTTCCTACGGAGATCGCGTTTCCGGCACGCAGGGAAACGGAAGTGGAGGACTCCTCTTCCATTTTCCGCCATCGGTGGTGTGGCCCGTCCACGTGAACGCTCCACGTCGGGAAGGGGTCCGTGGCCATCTGGAGCTGCCGGCCGCTCCGGCAGTCCAAGGGTGAAAGTGTTTTGGGAAATGTGATGAAACGGTGCGCACGAGTCAAAATGAGCAGATGCAGCAACCGTGGCCGCTCCCGTTAACGTCAGGCGTTGCGCCAACGCTGCCAGCAGCAGCTCTATTGAAAACATTGGCTAAGGAGATAACGTACGTGTTATTTCCTGGTAACAGGGGTACGAACGCCCACTACATCTGTATGTTATTATCCGAGAGTAGTGGCCACGTGGTTAGTATTTATTTATCCAATGTTTCAGTCCAACACCGCAGACCTTTCTGACGGTGAACAAACAGTGACGCCTCACAGACGTTTAAACACCTTTTGCTCCCACACAGAACAGGTGGGACCATAAGGGTTTTTTAAAACGTCTTGTGTGTGGGACCGAAACGTTGGATGAATAAATACTCACCACTTGACCAATATTTTGCTGCTGTTTTTGCTTAATTTCTATGTGATTTCACCATCGAGTTTTTTATATATATATATATATATATATATATATATATATATATATATATATATATATATATTGCTTGCTTGCTGCAGTGGAAGTGCTGTGTGCTGGGTGATAATGGTGAAAGGCGGGGTTGCAGACCTGTCTAAGACATGCAAATGAGCATACAGTAATATTTCCATTTGCTATATGCTTTACTGTGGAGGGTTTTTGTTACTTTTTTTTACCCACCATAACTTAACCAAGTGTGGTAAAACCTATCCTAAGCTTCATTTTGCAAAGCCAGTATAACCAACCCCACACTGATGAGACCCATTAAGGTCGAAACGGCTGTCTGTGGGCGGGTTTACTGGCTATGCATCTTAACCCTGGCTGTGCTCATAGCTGTGAAATGCAGCAAGCACAACCTTACAGGGGACCATGTTATATGGTTTTGAAACAAAAGGTGGCACTGTGTGCTCATTTGCATGTCATTTCCCAGAATCCCTTGCTGCAGTGGAAGCACTGTGTGCTGGGTAATAATGGTGAAAGGCAGGGTTGAAGACCTGTCTAAGACATGCAAATGACCATAGAGTAATATTTCCATTTGCTATATATGTTTGTTGAGTTATCACAGTAGTGAAACTTGTGATCATATTGCATGTTATTCAAAGCAGAAAACTTTTGGATACTTTCACAATGAAGTGTTGAAGGAGGAAAAGCAAAAATAAAATGGTGTAAGTGGAACTGAATCTTTAAAAACACTGGATTACGTTTATATATGCCAGGGGTGGTGGGCAACTCCTGTTTTCAAAGGCCACCAACAGGTCAGGTTTTCAGGATAGCCCTGGTTCAGCACAGGCCAAAGACTGAGCCACTGATTGAGCCAACTGTGCTGAAGCTGGGACTGTTTGAGCCACCTGTGCTGAAGCAGGGATATCCTGAGAACCTGACCTGTTGGTGGCCCTTGAACGCTGGAGTTGCCAACTTCTGGTATATACGCATTTAATTCTCTCAGTGTCAGTAAATGCAGTGCTTGTAACATTAGCGATGTAGCGTATCCATTGACTGCTGATGATCTTGTATCTGTTGTACATTCTGTGTGTGTTTCTTCTGCTTCCCTAGCAACAAGCACAGACAATTCCTAGCGGCTTTGGGGCAATAAATCAGTGTAAAGCGGGATCCCACAAAGAACTTCAACTGAGCAACAGGAAAAAGACAAGAAGTCCAAAACAGCATGGTGTAACGTTACCACTGGGGAGAGTTCCTAATCTCACTTATTTACAAATCCTTCGCTTTTACAAGGATTCAGGAGGAGTGGAAATCCTCTCCGGGTGATACGAGATACGCAGCTATCAGCTTTTAACGAGCAATAAACAGTATGTCCAAAACTCACTCTGATGGTTCAATATACAGAACATATTATTCATTCCCAAACTGCTCTAAGGAGCTCAAGTTCTTTTCTACGTTTGTCAATAGGAGCAAAAGCCTTATAGATTTCAGTCTGGCTCTCAGCGGAGAAGAAACGCAGGTGTGGACCATGGGAAAGTTGCTTGAACGGAATATATAATCTATATCTATATTTTTGAAACCATTGTATGTCCCTGTGTCTAGGGGCAATCACATTGGACCTTTGGCCCGTCACTCCGCCTCAGGCCATGAGATGGCTCCCTTGGCCCACCCGCCCCCCGCACACCCCTCATTGGCCGGTGTGGTCTAACAGTATATATACACACATATGTCTCCCCCCTCCGGATTGCTCGCCCCCCCGGATTGCTCGCCCCCCACGGCTCTCATTGGCCGGTGCGCTCTAACCCAGGGGTCCCCAACCCCTGGCCACACTGCTGCTGCTGCTGCCTGAGGTGAGGAATTGCTACTGCTGGAGGAGGGGGGGTGTTTGACCCCCCCAGCTCCGTTTTTGATCCCCCCAGCTCCATTTTTCACCCCTCCCCCAGCTCCGTTTTTCACCCCTCCCCCAGCTCCGTTTTTAACCCCTCCCCCAGCTCCGTTTTTAACCCCTCCCCCAGCTCCGTTTTTCACCCCTCCCCCAGCTCCGTTTTTCACCCCTCCCCAGCGCCGTTTTTCACCCCTCCCCAGCTCCGTTTTTGACCCCTCCCCCAGCTCCGTTTTTGACCCCACCTCCCGACATACACAGTGACAGACACACTGACACACACAGTGACAGACACACTGACACACACACTGACAGACACACTGACACACACAGTGACAGACACACTGACACACACAGTGACAGACACACTGACAGACACACTGACACACACAGTGACAGACACACTGACACACACACTGACACACACACTGACAGACACACTGACACACACAGTGACAGACACACTGACACACACAGTGACAGACACACTGACACACACAGTGACAGACACACACAGGGACTGACACACACAGGGACTGACACACAGGGACAGACACACTGACACACACAGGGACAGACACACTGACACACACACGGACTGACACACAGGGACAGACACACTGACACACACAGGGACAGACACACTGACACACACACAGGGACAGACACACTGACACACACACAGGGACAGACACACAGTGACACCCCCCTTTGCCTCCTGCCTCCCCCCCCCCCGCCCCTCGCTTCCCCCCCCCCTCCGGCTTTCCCCCCCCCCCCCGCCCCTGCCTTCACCCCTGCCCTCACCCCTGCCCCTGCCTTCCCCTCCCGCCCCTGCCTTCCCCCCGCCCCTGCCTTTCACCCCCCTCCCGCCCCTGCCTTCCCCCCGCCCCTGCCTTTCACCCCCCTCCCGCCCCTGCCTTTCACCCCCCTCCCGCCCCTGCCTTTCACCCCCTCCCGCCCCTACCTTTCACCCCCCCGCCGCCCCCCGCCTTTCACCCACCCACCGCACTCCCACTTCTGCCTTTCACCCACCCGCCGACCGCATTCCCGCCGCATCCCGCCTCTGCCTTTCAGCCACCCGTCGCCTCACACCCCTGCGCCCCACAGCCGCCGCCCTCACTCAACAGACACCTGCCGCCTCTCACCCACCTGCCACACTCGACACACACCCGCCGCCTCCCGCCCCTACGCACCGACATCACTGACCAGCCGCCTCACACCCTAGCGGGACTCCCACCCACAGCCAGCACTCCACTACCCACCCGCCACCCGTACTGAACACCCACCCGATGCCTCACACCCACTCACACCCTAGCGGGACACACACCTCAAATTTTTACATCACTTGTCACCAAAATATACATTGTACTGTGGTGTGTTTACAATAAACCATTTTTAAAACAACAATATCGTATTACATTTTCTTCCATGTTTCTTTTCAACTATTTATAAATAATAATACCTATTACGGATTTACATCCCGGGCAACGCCGGGTATATCAGCTAATATATATAATTTTTGGAAAGTTATTTGTCCGTTTGCTATGCATTTGGATACCTCTTAAGACTGGTTTTGAAGGATATCCCTGCTTCAGCACAGGTGGCTCAATCAGAAGCTCAGTTGAAGACTGAGTCACTCGTGCTGAAGCAGGGATATCCTGAAAACCTGACCTGTTGCTGGTGCTTGAGGGCTGGAGTTGCCCGTGCAGGCTTTAAATGCTGCTGGCAGGGAAATTGCACCTTTAAATAGCAAATCAGTCATATTTTTAAATAATTAGAAACTTATTTCAATAGTTCTACCTTCAATAAATCATAAAGTGTGTATAAAAAAGGAGGGATAGAAAGGTTTAAATCAGCAAAACGTGAAAAATCCTATTTTGTTTTTTAAATAAATCTGTTCTGCGGTATTAGACAATACGGTCTGCATTTTTTAAAAACCTCCTAGTGTCATTTTTAATGATTTTTATAATGATCATGAACTGATCATTCTTTGGTTTCTACAACGGATTAGAAAGTCATATCCACGTCATCTCTTGAAACAGGCTCTGACACACACCTTGTTGAGTTCTGCCCTTTGGCAACAAAGTATCACAAACAGATCTGTTGCTGTGTTCCAAACAGCAGACTGCCTATTACTCTGAAAGCTGTAACAATAATGTGTTACACTTAGTATTATAATGTGACATATCAGCTGCAGCATTTCACAGGCAGCAGCACAAAGTTAGAAGGCGGCCATTTCGTTCGGCACACAGTCAGGATTTGTACAGATGTATAACCGGAGCACCAAACGATTGCCAGCCTAGGTAAGAATGTAGAATTATACATGGTCACATGTTTTACATATAAAAATAAGGGGGGGGGGAGAGAATGGGGAAGTATCGCTGCTTCCAGTCTGCACTAGTATAAATAATCACTGCCAAGAAAGGACCATTGAGAATTTGAAACAGTTACAAGTGTAAACTTTTTAAAACAAACGTAACACTTTCCCCCAACATCCATTAAACCTCAGGACTGTATAAAGGGCCATATTTATTAAGCCCAGTGGGCATTAAAGGTGCCTTATGGCTTAACACAGTTTAGTAAATCTTTGCCCAAATGTTACAGAAAGTATTACAGACACATCATTAATAAACAACGCAGAAGGCTAGCAGGAGGTCACCCTAATTACGAAGCTTTTGATGCTGCCCTTGGTCCCCCTATCTTACATGGATGTGCTCTGCCTCGGCAAATTAACGTCAAACAGCAATTTGCAATCAAATTGTCGTAATTGCCCACACCGAGGAGGACACGTTTGGCAAATCCAGTCTTCTACATTTGAGCTCTATTTAAACCACCCCAACCTCCTCCCTCCCACGCTGCCAGAAAGGACGGCAACAAAATACAATGACGGCCCTTCCCGTAGTGAAAGGGGTAACGTAACTTTATAGTGCGGTCATGTGCAAGCAGCAGACCGCGGCCACCGCCATTTTCTTTTTAAAAACTTGCTTCTTGCCCTTTCCAACGCCGTTTTGATTTTTAAAACGCTTGGCGTGCCGTTCCCGAAGATGGAAGCGTTTGAAATATTACGTGGGACTTCAGCATGCAGCTAAGCGCATGTCTAAAGCGGTCGGTGTAAGACAGACATCTGTGCTGAAGCAGGGATATCCTGAAAACCTGACCTGTTGGTGGCCCTTGAAGGCTGGAGTTGGCCGCCCCTGCGCTAAAGTAACCTCTGACATTCGAGATGAATAAAATCAGCATTAAATATGAGTTACATTCTTAGAGGCTTCTGGAGGGTATTGCTACTTCCAAATAGCAAGAGAAGCAATGGAAATGTATTGCAGTGCCCCTTTG